>NW_026914361.1:600000-871781 GCF_034315485.1 Pezoporus occidentalis | reverse complement strand
TTCGTGCTCTATTCAGTGTGCTGCTGGGCAGCAGACAGCAAGCTCCTGAGAGGTAGCATTCAAATGCAAACTCACGTAGGAAAGTGAGCCCTGAGAGTAAGGATGGACATAGTGTTGCAAAGCTGACTCTGTTCTGAAGATCACTAGCACCACCTTTCCCTCCTGCCTCTTCGGCTGTGAGAACAGAAGCCAAACCTTCTGCATCTACGCCCTGCGTTGCTGGGCAGCAGAGTGCAGGCTTCGAAGAGGTTTCATTCAAACTCTCTTTCAGGTATGAAAGTGAGCAGTGAAAGCAATGATGGAGGCACCGTTGCAAAGCTGACTGTGTGCTGAAGAATGCCAGCACCAGCTTTTCATCCTGGCTCTTCTGCTGTGGGAGCAGAGGCCAAAAGTTCATGCTCTACTCAGAGTGCTGCTGGGCAGCAAAGTGCAGGCTTCCGAGAGGTTTCATTGAAACTCTCAGGTATGAAAGTGAGCAGTGACAGCAATGATGGAGGCACTGTTGTAAAGCTGACTGTGTGCTGAAGAATCCGAGTGCCAGCTTTCCATCCTGGCTCTTCTACTGTGGGAGCAGAACCCAAACATTGGTGCTCTACTCACTATGCTGCTGGGCAGCCGAGAGCAGGCTCTGGAGAGCTTGCATTCAAATGCACTTTTAGGTTTGAAAGCTAGGAGAGACAGCACAGATGGTGACTCCGTTGCAAAGCTGACTGTGTGCTGAAGATTCCCAGCCCCAGCTTTCCCTCCTGGCTCTTCGGCTGGGAGAACAGAGGCCCGGAGAGGTTTCATTCAAACTCTCTTTCAGGTCTGAAAGTGAGCAGTGAAAGCAATGATGGAGGCACCGTTGCAAAGCTGACTTTGTGCTGAAGAATGCCAGCACCAGCTTTCCCTCCCGGCTCTTCTGCTGTGGGAGCAGAGGCCAAAAGTTCATGCTCTACTCACTGTGCTGCTGCGCAGGCGAGAGCAGGCTCTGGAGCGAATGCATTCAGAGGTTTTTCATGTTGAAAGTGGGCAGTGACACCAGCAATGGAGGCACCTTTGCAAAGCTGACTGTGCGCTGAAGATTAGTAGCACAAGCTTTCACTCCTGGCTCTTCGGCTGTGTGAGCAGAGGCCAAACGTTTGTGCTCTACTCACTGTGCTGCTGGGCAGCTTAGACACCATCCGGAGAGGTACGACTCAAATGAACTTTTAGCTATGAAACCGAGGAGCCACAGCACTGCTGGTGACAAAGTTGCAAAGCTGACTATGTGCTGAAGATTGCCAGAAGCAGCTTTCTCTCCTGGCTCTTCTGCTGTGGGAGCAGAGGCCAGACGTTCATGATCTCCTCAGAGTGCTGCTGGGCAGCAGAGGGCAGGCTTCCGAGAGGATTCATTCAAACTCTCTTTCAGGTATGAAAGTGAGCAGAGACAGCAATGATGGAAGCAGCGTTGTAAAGCTGACTGTGTGCTGAAGAATCCCAGCACCAGCTTTCCCTTTTTCTCTTCTAATGTGGGAGCAGAGGCCAAACGTTCGTGCTCTACTCACTGTGCTGCTGGGCAGCTGAGAGTGACCTCCAGTTTTTATTCAAATTGTCTTTTAGGCATTAAACCGAGGAGAAACTGCAATGATGGAGGCACCGTTGCAAAGCTGGGTGCTGAAGAGGCCCAGCACCAGCTTTTTTCATTCGTCTTCGGCTGTGGGAACAGAGGGCAAACGTTCGTGCCCTCCTCGCTGTGCTCCTGGGTCCCCTAGAGCAAGCTCCGGAGAGGTACAATTCAAATAGACTTTTACGTATGAAAGTGAGCAGTGAACAGGCATGATGCTGACACCCTTGTAAAGCTGACTGTGTGCTGAAGAGGCCCAGCACGATCTTTCCCTCCTGGCTCTTCTACTGTGGGAGCAGAACCCAAACGTTGGTGCTCTACTCACTATGCTGCTGGGCAGCCGAGAGCAGGCTCTGGAGATCTTGCATTCAAATGCACTTTTAGGTTTGAAAGCTCAGAGAGCACAGATGGTGACTCCGTTGCAAAGCTGACTGTGTGCTGAAGATTCCCAGCCCCAGCTTTCCCTCCTGGCTCTTCGGCTGTGAGAACAGAGGCCAAAAGTTCGTGCTCTACTCAGTGTGCTGCTGGGCAGCAGACAGCAAGCTCCTGAGAGGTAGCATTCAAATGCAAACTCACGTAGGAAAGTGAGCCCTGAGAGTAAGGATGGACATAGTGTTGCAAAGCTGACTCTGTTCTGAAGATCACTAGCACCACCTTTCCCTCCTGCCTCTTCGGCTGTGAGAACAGAAGCCAAACCTTCTGCATCTACGCCCTGCGTTGCTGGGCAGCAGAGTGCAGGCTTCGGAGAGGTTTCATTCAAACTCTCTTTCAGGTATGAAAGTGAGCAGTGAAAGCAATGATGGAGGCACCGTTGCAAAGCTGACTTTGTGCTGAAGAATGGCAGCCCCAGCTTTCCCTCCCGGCTCTTCTGCTGTGGGAGCAGAGGCCAAAAGTTTATGCTCTACTCACTGTGCTGCTGCGCAGGCGAGAGCAGGCTCTGGAGCGAATGCATTCAGAGGTTTTTCCTGTTGACAGTGGGCAGTGACACCAGTAATGGAGGCACCTTTGCAAAGCTGACTGTGCGCTGAAGATTAGTAGCACAAGCTTTCACTCCTGGCTCTTCGGCTGTGTGAGCAGAGGCCAAACGTTTGTGCTCTACTCACTGTGCTGCTGGGCAGCTTAGACACCATCCGGAGAGGTACGACTCAAATGAACTTTTAGCTATGAAACCGAGGAGCCACAGCACTGCTGGTGACAAAGTTGCAAAGCTGACTATGTGCTGAAGATTGCCAGAAGCAGCTTTCTCTCCTGGCTCTTCTGCTTGTGGTAGCAGAGGCCAGACGTTCATGATCTCCTCAGAGTGCTGCTGGGCAGCAGAGGGCAGGCTTCTGAGAGGATTCATTCAAACTCTCTTTCAGGTATGAAAGTGAGCAGAGACAGCAATGATGGAGGCGCCGTTGTAAAGCTGACTGTGTGCTGAAGAATCCCAGCACCAGCTTTCCCTTTTTCTCTTCTAATGTGGGAGCAGAGGCCAAACGTTCGTGCTCTACTCACTATGCTGCTGGGCAGCTGAGAGTGACCTCCAGTTTTTATTCAAATTGTCTTTTAGGCATTAAACCGAGGAGAAACTGCAATGATGGAGGCACCGTTGCAAAGCTGGGTGCTGAAGAGGCCCAGCACCAGCTTTTTTCATTCGTCTTCGGCTGTGGGAACAGAGGGCAAACGTTCGTGCCCTCCTCGCTGTGCTCCTGGGTCCCCTAGAGCAAGCTCCGGAGAGGTACAATTCAAATAGACTTTTACGTATGAAAGTGAGCAGTGAACAGGCATGATGCTGACACCCTTGTAAAGCTGACTGTGTGCTGAAGAGGCCCAGCACGATCTTTCCCTCCTGGCTCTTCTACTGTGGGAGCAGAACCCAATCGTTGGTGCTCTACTCACTATGCTGCCTGTTCAGCCGAGAGCAGGCTCTGGAGAGCTTGCATTCAAATCCACTTTTAGGTTTGAAAGCTAGGAGAGACAGCACAGATGGTGACTCCGTTGCAAAGCTGACTGTGTGCTGAAGATTCCCAGCCCCAGCTTTCAATCCTGGCTCTTCGGCTGGGAGAACAGAGGCCAAAAGTTGGTGCTCTACTCAGTGTGCTGCTGGGCAGCAGACAGCAAGCTCCTGAGAGGTAGCATTCAAATGCAAACTCACGTAGGAAAGTGAGCCCTGAGAGTAAGGATGGACATAGTGTTGCAAAGCTGACTCTGTTCTGAAGATCACTAGCACCACCTCTCCCTCCTGCCTCTTCGGCTGTGAGAACAGAAGCCAAACCTTCTGCATCTACGCCCTGCGTTGCTGGGCTGCAGAGTGCAGGCTTCGGAGAGGTTTCATTCAAACTCTCTTTCAGGTATGAAAGTGAGCAGTGAAAGCAATGATGGAGGCACCGTTGCAAAGCTGACTGTGTGCTGAAGAATGCCAGCCCCAGCTTTCCCTCCCGGCTCTTCTGCTGTGGGAGCAGAGGCCAAAAGTTCATGCTCTACTCATTGTGCTGCTGCGCAGCCGAGAGCAGGCTCTGGAGCGAATGCATTCAGAGGTTTTTCCTGTTGACAGTGGGCAGTGACACCAGTAATGGAGGCACCTTTGCAAAGCTGACTGTGCGCTGAAGATTAGTAGCACAAGCTTTCACTCCTGGCTCTTCGGCTGTGTGAGCAGAGGCCAAACGTTTGTGCTCTACTCACTGTGCTGCTGGGCAGCTTAGACACCATCCGGAGAGGTACGACTCAAATGAACTTTTAGCTATGAAACCGAGGAGCCACAGCACTGCTGGTGACAAAGTTGCAAAGCTGACTATGTGCTGAAGATTGCCAGAAGCAGCTTTCTCTCCTGGCTCTTCTGCTTGTGGGAGCAGAGGCCAGACGTTCATGATCTCCTCAGAGTGCTGCTGGGCAGCAGAGTGCAGGCTTCCGAGAGGATTCATTCAAACTCTCTTTCAGGTATGAAAGTGAGCAGAGACAGCAATGATGGAGGCGCCGTTGTAAAGCTGACTGTGTGCTGAAGAATCCCAGCACCAGCTTTCCCTTTTTTCTCTTCTAATGTGGGAGCAGAGGCCAAACGTTCGTGCTCTACTCACTGTGCTGCTGGGCAGCTGAGAGTGACCTCCAGTTTTTATTCAAATTGTCTTTTAGGCATTAAACCGAGGAGAAACTGCAATGATGGAGGCACCGTTGCAAAGCTGGGTGCTGAAGAGGCCCAGCACCACCTTTTTTTCATTCGTCTTCGGCTGTGGGAACAGAGGGCAAACGTTCGTGCCCTCCTCGCTGTGCTCCTGGGTCCCCTAGAGCAAGCTCCGGAGAGGTACAATTCAAATAGACTTTTACGTATGAAAGTGAGCAGTGAACAGGCATGATGCTGACACCCTTGGAAAGCTGACTGTGTGCTGAAGAGGCCCAGCACGATCTTTCCCTCCTGGCTCTTCTACTGTGGGAGCAGAACCCAAACGTTGGTGCTCTACTCACTATGCTGCTGGGCAGCCGAGAGCAGGCTCTGGAGATCTTGCATTCAAATGCACTTTTAGGTTTGAAAGCTCAGAGAGCACAGATGGTGACTCCGTTGCAAAGCTGACTGTGTGCTGAAGATTCCCAGCCCCAGCTTTCCCTCCTGGCTCTTCGGCAGTGAGAACAGAGGCCAAAAGTTCGTGCTCTACTCAGTGTGCTGCTGGGCAGCAGACAGCAAGCTCCTGAGAGGTAGCATTCAAATGCAAACTCACGTAGGAAAGTGAGCCCTGAGAGTAAGGATGGACATAGTGTTGCAAAGCTGACTCTGTTCTGAAGATCACTAGCACCACCTTTCCCTCCTGCCTCTTCGGCTGTGAGAACAGAAGCCAAACCTTCTGCATCTACGCCCTGCGTTGCTGGGCAGCAGAGTGCAGGCTTCGGAGAGGTTTCATTCAAACTCTCTTTCAGGTATGAAAGTGAGCAGTGAAAGCAATGATGGAGGCACCGTTGCAAAGCTGACTGTGTGCTGAAGAGGCCCAGCACCATCTTTTCATTCTGGCTCTTCTGCTGGGGAGCAGAGGCCCAACGTTGGTGCTCTACTCTCTGGGTTGCTGCGCAGCAGAGAGAGCGCTCTGGAGAGATGCGCCAAAATGCTTTCCATGTTTGAAATTGGGCAGTGACAGGATTGATGGAGACACATTTCCAAGTCTGTGTCCTGAAGATCACTAGGACAAGCTTTCCCTCCTGGCTCTTCTGCAGGGGGAGCAGAACCTAACTTCCCTGCTCTATTCACTGTGATGCTGTGCAGCCCAGAGTAGGCTCTGGAGAGGTTGCATTCAAGAGCACTTTTGGGGTTGAAAGCTAGAGGCGACAGCACTGATGGTGACACCGTTGCAAAGCTCACTGTGTGCCGAAGATTCCGAGCAGCAGCTCTGCCGACTGGTTCTTCGGCTGTGAGAACAGAGCAAAAGTCCGTGCTCTACACACTGTGCTGCTGGGCAGCTGAGAGCAAGCTCTGAGGTTGCATTCAAAAGCACTTTCATGTATAAAAGTGAGCAGTGAAAGCAAAGATGGAGGCACTGTTGCAAAGCTGACTGTGTGCTGAAGAGGCCCAGCACCAGCTTCCCTCTTGGCTCTTCTGCTCCTGGAGTAAAGGACAAACGCTCATGTTCTACTCACTGTGCTGCTGGGCAGCAGAGTGCAGGCTTCAGAGAGGTTGCATTCATAGGCTCCTTCAGGTATGAAAGTGAAGAGTGACAGGAATGAGTGCGGACTGTGAGCAGAAGACTCCCACACCAGCTTTCCCTCGTGGTTCTTCTGATGTTGGATCAGAGGCCAGACGTCCGTGCTCTACTCACTGGGCTGTTGGGTAAGCGAGAGCACGCTCCTGAGGTTGTATTCAAATGCGCTCTCAGATATAAAAGTGAGCAGTGACAGCAATGATGGAGGCACCGTTGTAAACCTGACAGTGCCCTGAACATTCTCAGAACAGGCTTTGCTTCTTGGCTCTTCTGCTCTGGGAGTAAAGGACAAGCGTTCGTGCTCTACTCACCGTGCTGCTGGGTAGCAGAGTGCAGGCTTCAGAGAGGTTGCATTCAAACGCTTTTTCAGGTATGAAAGTGACGAGTGACAGGAATGGGGGTGACGCAGTTGAACGCTGCTTGTGAGCGAAGACTCCCAGCAGAAGCTTTCCCGTGTGATTCTTATGCTGTAGGAGCAAAAGCCGAACGTTCGTGCTCTACTTCCTGTGCTGCTGGGCAGCAGAGTGCAGGCTCCGGAGAGGTTGCTTCGAAATGCACTTTAATGTGTGAAGTGAGCAGTGAAAGCAATGATGGAGGCACCGATGCAAAGCTGACTGTGTGCTGAAGAGGCCCAGCACCATCTTTCCCCCCTGGCTCCTCTGCTGTGGGAGCAGAGGCCAAACGTTGGTGCTCTACTCACTGGGTTGCTGCGCAGCAGAGAGAGTGCTCTGGAGAGATTGCGCTCAAATGCTATCCATGTATGAAATTGGGCAGTGACAGCAATGATGGAGACACCTTTTCAAGGCTGACTGTGTCCTGAAGGTCAGTAGGACAAACTTTCCCTCCTGGCTCTTCTGCAGTGGGAGCAGAACAGAACTTTCTTGCTTTATTCACTGGGCTGCTGGTCAGCGCAGAGTAGGCTCTGGAAAGGTTGCATTCAAAAGCACTTTTGGGGTTGAAAGCTAGAGGCGACAGCACTGATGGTGACACCGTTGCAAAGCTCGCTGTGTGCCGAAGATTCCGAGCACCAGCTCTGCCTACTGGTTCTTCGGCTGTGAGAACAGAGCAAAAGTCCGTTCTCTACACACTGTGCTGCTGGGCAGCAGAGAGCAAGCTCTGAGGTTGCATTCAAAAGCACTTTCATGTATGAAAGTTAGCAGTGAAAGCAATGATGGAGGCACCGTTGCAAAGCTGACTGTGTGCTGAAGAGGCCCAGCACCAGCTTCCCTCTTGGCTCTTCTGCTCCTGGAGTAAAGGACAAACGCTCATGCTCTACTCACTGTGCTGCTGGGCAGCAGAGTGCAGGCTTCAGAGAGGTTGCATTCATAGGCTCCTTCAGGTATGAAAGTGAAGAGTGACAGGAATGAGCGCGGATTGGGAGCAGAAGACTCCCACACCAGCTTTCCCTCGTTGTTCTTCTGGTGTTGGATCAGAGGCCAGACGTCCGTGCTCTACTCACTGGGCTGTTGGGTAAGCGAGAGCACGCTCCTGAGGTTGTATTCAAATGCGCTCTCAGATATAAAAGTGAGCAGTGACAGCAATGATGGAGGCACCGTTGTAAACCTGACAGTGCCCTGAACATTCTCAGAACAGTCTTTGCCTCTTGGCTCTTCTGCTCTGGGAGTAAAGGACAAACGTTCGTGCTCTACTCACCGTGCTGCTGGGTAGCAGAGTGCAGGCTTCAGAGAGGTTGCATTCCAACGCTTCTTCAGGTATGAAAGTGACGAGTGACAGGAATGAGGGTGACACAGTTGAACGCTGCTTGTGAGCGAAGACTCCCAGCAGAAGCTTTCCCGTGTGATTCTTATGCTGTAAGAGCAAAAGCCGAACGTTCGTGCTCTACTTCCTGCGCTGCTGGGCAGCAGAGTGCAGGCTCCGGAGAGGTTGCATCGAAATGCACATTCATGTATGAAAAGTGAGCAGTGAAAGCAATGATGGAGGCACCGATGCAAAGCTGACTGTGTGCTGAAGAGGCCCAGCACCATCTTTCCCCCCTGGCTCCTCTGCTGTGGGAGCAGAGGCCAAACGTTGGTGCTCTACTCACTGGGTTGCTGCGCAGCAGAGAGAGTGCTCTGGAGAGATTGCGCTCAAATGCTATCCATGTATGAAATTGGGCAGTGGCAGCAATGATGGAGGCACCTTTGCAAGGCTGACTGTGTCCTGAAGATCAGTAGGACAAGCTTTCCCTCCTGGCTCTTCTGCAGTGGGAGCAGAACGGAACTTTCCTGCTCTATTCACTGTGCTGCTGGTCAGTGCAGAGTAGGCTCTGGAGAGGTTGCATTTAAAAGCACTTTTGGGGTTGAAAGCTAGGGGCGACAGCACTGATGGTGACACCGTTGCAAAGCTCGCTGTGTGCCGAAGATTCCGAGCACCAGCTCTGCCGACTGGTTCATCGGCTGTGAGAACAGAGCAAAAGTCCGTGCTCTACACACTGTGCTGCTGGGCAGCAGAGAGCAAGCTCTGAGGTTGCATTCAAAAGCACTTTCATGTATGAAAGTGAGCAGTGAAAGCAATGATGGAGGCACCGTTGCAAAGCTGACTGTGTGCTGAAGAGGCCCAGCACCAGCTTCCCTCTTGGCTCTTCTGCTCCTGGAGTAAAGTACAAACGCTCATGCTCTACTTCCTGTGCTGCTGGGCAGCAGAGTGCAGGCTTCAGAGAGTTTTCATTCAAACGCTCTTCCAGTATGAAAGTGAAGAGTGACAGGAATGATGGTGACACACTTGAAAGCTGATTGTGATCTAAAATATCCCCACACCAGCTTTCCCTGCTGTCTCTTCGTCCGTAGGATGTCAGGCGAAACGTTGGTGCTCTACTCACTGTGTTGCTACACAGCAGAGGGCGAGCTCTGGAGATACTGCCCTGAAATGCTTTTCATATGTGAAATTGGGCAGTGACAGCAATGATGGTGGCACCTTTGCAAGGCTGTGTGCTGAAGACCAGTAGGACACGCCTTCCCTCTTCTCCCATCGGCTGTGTGAGCAGAGAGCAAATCTTTGTGCCCTAATCACCGTGCTGCTGGGCACCTTAGATCATGGTCTGGAGAGGTACGACTCAAATGAACTTTTAGCTATGAAAACGAGGAGCCACAGGACTGATGGTGACAAAGTTGCAAAACTGACTATGTGCTGAATATTCCTAGAACCAGCTTTCCCTCCTGGCTCTTTGGCTCTGGGAGCTGAGGCCCACAGATCATGCTCTGCTCACCTTTACTTCTGGGCTGCAGAGAACAAGCTCCAGCTAGGTTGCATTCAAATGGACTTTTGGGGTTGAAAGCTAGGGGCGACAGCACTGATGGTGACGCCGTTGCAAAGCTCACTGTGTGCTGAAGATTCCGAGCACCACCTCTGCTTATTGGCTCTTCGGCTGTGAGGAGAGAGCAAAAGTCAGTGCTGTACACATTGTGCTGCTGGGCAGCAGAGAGCAAGCTCCCAGGTTGCATTCAAATGCACTTTCATGTATGAAAGTAAGCAGTGAAGCAATGAGGGAGGCACCGTTGCAAAGCTGACTGTGTGCTGAAGCGGCTCAGCACCAGCTTCCCCTCTTGGCTCTTCTGCTCTGGGAGTAAAAGACCAACGCTCATGTTCTAGTCACTGTGCTGCTGGGCAGCAGAGTGCAGGCCTCAGAGAGGTTGCATTCAAACGCTCTTTCAGGTATGAAAAAGAACAATGATAGGAATGACTGCGGTTTGTGAGCAGAAGATTTCCGCACCATCTTTCCCTCCTGGCTCTTCTGCTGTGGGAGCAGAGGCCAAATGTTCGTGCTCTACTCACTGTGCTGCTGGGTGAGCGAGATCACGCTCCGGAGAGGTTGCATTCAAATGCAGACTCAGATATGAAGGTGAGCAGTGACCGCAATGATGGAGGCACCGTTGTAAACCTGACAGTGCCCTGAACATTCTCAGAACGGGCTTTGCCTCTTGGCTTTCTGCTCTGGGAGTAAAGGACAAACGTTCATGGTCTACTCACTGTGCTGCTGGGCAGCAGAGTGCAGGCTTCAGAGAGGTTGCATTCAAACGCTCTTTCAGTGTGAAAGTTAAGAGTGACAGGAATGATGGTGACACACTTGAAAGCCGATTGTAAGCTAAAGAATCCCCGTACCAGCTTTCCCTGCTGTCTCTTCGGCTGTGGGAATCGAGGCCAAACGTTAGTGCTCTACTCACTGTGCTGCTGGGTAGGCGAGAACAAGCTCCGGAGATGTTACATTCAAATGCACTTTCATGTATGAAAGTGAGCAGTGACAGCAATGATGGAGGCACCGTTGCAAAGGTGACTGTGTGCTGCAGATCACCCGCAGCAGCTTTCCCTGCTGGCTCTTCGGCTGTGGAAGCAGAGGGCAAAAGTTCGGAGATCTAAGATTAAATGGACTTTTAGGTATGAAACCGAGGTGCTACAGCAATGATGCTCACAAAGTTGCAAAGCTGACTGTGCTGAAGAGGCTCAGAACCAGCTTTCCCTCCTGGCTCTTTGTCTGTGGGATCTGAAGCCGAACGTTTGTGCTCTACAGCCTGGGCTGCTGGGCAGCAGAGAATTACCTCCAGAGAGTTTGCATTCAAATGGCTGTTTAAGTATAAAAAAGGAGGAGCGACACAATTATGGTGACACCCTTGCAAACCTGTGTGCTGAAGATGCCCAGCACCAGCGCTCTCTCCAAGCTCTTCGGCTGTGGGAGGGTTCAACGTTCATGCTCTACTCACTGTGCTGCTGGGCAGCCGAGAGAAACCTCCGGAGAGGTGAGATTCAGACTTTTAGGTGTGAAACTGGGGAGAGACAGCAATGATGGTGACACTGTTTCAAAGCTGATTGTGTGCTTAAGATTCCAAGCACCAGTTTTCCGTCCTGGCTCCTTGGGTCTGAGAGCATAAGCCAAACATTCGTTCTCTACTCACTGTGCTGCTGTGCAAAGACCACAGAAGTTGCATTCAAATAGATGTTTATGTATGAAATGGAGAAGCCACAGCATTAATTTTGACAAATTTCCAAAGGTAGCTGTGTGCTGAAGAGCCACAGCACCAGCATTTTCTTCTCGCTCTTCGGCTCTAAGAGCTGAGGCAAACTCAGTGGTCTACTCATCTACTCACTCTGATGCTGGGAAGCCTAGGGCAAGCTCTGGAGTGATTGCATTCGAATGCACATTTAGGTATGAAACTGAGCAGCGACAGCAATGATGGTGAAACCTTTGCAAAGCTGACTTGGTGCTAAATAGTCTCAGCTTGAGCTTTTTCTGCTGGCTCTTCTGCTGTGGGAATAGAGGCTAAAGGTCCATGCGCTGCTCACTGTGCTGTAGGTCAGTCGAGAGTAAGCTCCGAAGAGGTACGAGTCAAATGGAAATGAAAGAGAGGTACGAGTCAAATGGTATGAAAGAGAGGAGCGACATCAATGATGGTGACACCGTTTCAAAGCTGTGTTCTGAAGATGCCCAGGACTAGCTTTCCCTCCTGGCTCTTTGGCTGTGGGAGCAGAGGAAAAACATTTCTGCACTACTCACTGTGCTGCTGGGCAGCCTAGTGCGAAGACTACAGAAGTTGGATTCAAATGGACGTTAGGTATGAAACCGAGGAGCGACAGTAATAATGGTAACAAAGTTGTAAAGCTGTGTGCTAAAGAGTCTCAGCACCAGCTTTCCCTCCTGGCTCCTGCGCTGTGGGAGCTGGGGCGAAATGTTCCTGGTCTACTTACTGTGCTGCAGGGCATCTGAGAGTAAGCTCCAGATGTGTACTATTCAGATGGACTTTTTGGTATGAAAGAGAGGAGTGACAGCAATGATGGTGACACTGTTACAAAGCTGTATGTGTTCTGAGGACGCCCAGCACCAGCTTTCCCTCCTGGCTTTTCAGCTGTGGGAGCAGAGGCCAAAAGTTCTTACTCTACTACTGTGCTGCCTGGCAGCCAAGAGCAAGCTCCAGAGAGGTAAGATTCAAATGGACTTTTAGGCATGAAACTGTGGAGCGACTGCAATGGTGGAGGCACCGATGCAACACTTTGTGCTGAATATGCCCAGCGCATTCTTTCCCTCCTGGCTCTTTGTCTGTGGGAACAAAGGCCAAACGTTCGTGCTCTACTCACTGTGGTGCTCAGCAGCTGAGAACAGGCTCTGAAGAAGTAGGGTTCAATAGGACTCTTTGGTATGAAACCGAGGAGCGACACCAATGATGGTTACCAGGTTGCAAAGCTGACTTTGTGCTTAAGATTCTGAGCACCAGCTTTCCGTCTTTGCTCTTTGGCTGTTGGAGCTGAGGCCAAACGTTCGTTCTCTACTCACTGTGCTGCTGGGCAGCCTAGACCGAAGACCACAGAAGTTGCATTCAAATGGACCACGGCTTCTGTGCATTCATTTATGAACTGTGAGCTCTAACAGTGAAATTAACATTGCAATCCAACTTTTGTTTTTTAAGGAAAAATCTAGCTTTCGTGCTTCTTTCTGTTGACTTCTCTCAGGCGTAAGGTTCACAAAAAGTAAGACTCCTTTCCTTGCTCCCATAGTGGAGGCGGCAGGAAAGCTGGAGCTGAGAATCACCTGCTCGGAAGGAAATGTGCTCCAGTGTCAGCAACATGTCAATGTGCTCTACCTTCCAAATGTGAAGTGCATCTTCCTGCAGTGAATGTTCGATGCTGCCTCGCCGGATCCAAGTCAGTGCCCATGGACTGCCAATGTCGTCCTAAAGCCTATCGAGTGGCAGCAGCAGCCAGGGAGCTCCGCAACAGTGTCACCATCGTATTAATGCAACAAAGCCTTCCTGCCTAAAATGGTAGAAGCAAGGTTCTCAAAGTGCAGATATACAGCTTCTTCTTCTCCAGTGGAGTAGCCAGAGAGACAGCTGCACCTCGGCATTCAGCTACACACAGCGATATTTTCTACCACTGTAACTAACATATGAATCCAATTTTGCTTCTTTAACAAAAAACCTATATTTCTTGTTTCGTTGTGGTGCCTTCTCTCATATCACATGTAAGTTTAACAAAATGAAAGGCTCCATCCTCTCCTCTACAGTGGATGCAGAGAGACAGAAAGCTGGAGCTGAAAATCACCTTCACAGAGGGAGCCGTGCTCCAGTGTCAGCAACATGGCAATGTTCACTACCTACCTTATGTAAAGTCCATCTTCCTGCAGTGCGTCTTTGATATTCCTTTGCTAGAACAAGGCACAGACATCACAGGTTTATATCTAGGCTTAGGGATAGGATTAGGTTTAGGTTTAGTGTTAGGGTTAGGATTATTGGTTATGGGTTAGGCTTAGTGTTAGGGTTAGGGTTAAGGGTTATTGGTTAGGTGTTAAGGTTACTGTCAGGTTTAGGGTTAGCATGAGAATTATGGTTAGTGTTACTGTTAGGATTAGGGTTAGGGTGAGGGTTTAGGATTATGGTTATTGCTATGTTAGTGTTTAGTGATAGGTTTAGTGTTAGTGTTATGTTTAGTGTTTATTGTTTTTGTTAGGGTTTGAGCTCTTGTTAGGGTTTTATTGTTACGCTTAGGGTTAGGGTTATAGTTATGTTTAGGGTTTGGGTTATAGTTATGGTTAGGGTTAGGGAGTTAGTTTTAGGTTTAGGGTTTGATTTAATATTAAGGTTATCCTTAGTTTTTAGTTTTAGAGTTATTGTCAGGGTTAGATTTATTGCTAGGTTTAGTGTTCTGGTTAGCATTTGGTTTTTGTGGCCATTTTTTATGTTTAACATTACTTCTTTGGTTAGGATTAGGTTTAGGTCCAGGGTTTGAGTTGGCGGTAGTGTTAGTGGGTAGCATCAAGGTTAGGTTTACGCTTAGGCCTAGTCTTGGGTTTAGGTTTTGGTTTAGAGGTAGGTTTTGTTTCGGGTTAGGATTAGGATTAGTGTTAGGGTTATGTGTTTGGTTTTAGGGTTAGTATTAGAGTTTCGTTTAGGGTTAGGGCTTAGTGGTTAGGTGTTAGGGTTAGGGTTAGGCTGAAAGTTATGGTTCGGGTTATGTGTTAGGTGTTAGGGTTAGTATTAGAGTTTCGTTTAGGGTTAGGGTTTAGTGGTTAGGTGTTAGGGTTAGGATGAAAGTTATGGTTTGGGTTATGGTTCGGATTAAGATTAGGGTCAGGGTTTAGGGTTATGGTTAGTGTTAGGATAGCGTTTAGGGATAGGTTTAGTGTTAGTTTTATATTTAGGGTTTATTTTTTGTGTTAGTGTTATTGTTAGGGTTAGGTTTTAGGATTAGGATTAGGGTTAGTGTTAGATTTAGGGTTAGATTTAGGGTGTGGGGATTATTTTTAAGCTTAGTTTTAGGGTTAGGGTTTGATTTAATATTAGGGTTATCGTTATTGTTTAGGTTTAGGGTTAGAGTTAGAGTTAGAGGTATAGCTACTCTTTGTTTTAGGGTTAAGGTTAGCTTTTGCGGTTTGCGGTAGGTTTAGTTTTATGTTTTGCATTATGTTTTGGCTAGGATTAGGTATAGGCTCAGTTTCACTGTTAGGGTTAGTGTTAGTTGCTGGGGTTTGGGTTAAGCCTAGGTGCGGTTTTAGGTTTAGTGTTATTATTAGGTTTAGGGTTAGTGTTAGGGTTAGGGTTAGGGTTAGTATTAGATTGAGGGTTAGGGTTAGTGTTGGAAATTTGGGTTTGGTTTAGTGTTCTGTCGTTAGTTTTAGTGTTAGTGTTATGGTTATGGTGAAGCATTTGAGGTTTCTGTTAGGGTTTATGGTTATGGTTAGTGTTATCGTTAGGTTTAGGGTTAGTGTTAGGTTTTCAATTTTAGGTTTCTTATTAGGGTTAGTTTTTGGTTTAGCGTTAGTTTTAGGGTTTGGATTAGGTTTAGATTTAGGATTATTTTTAGAGTTGGTGCTAGTGTTTTCATGTCTGCTCTATCTAGGGCTATCAAGTCTATTCTGAGTTTATCTGTGAGGTGTAACTCTATGAGAGGTATCCGTTCTTACTAGTGTTATCCGGTCTACCTGTACTAGGGTTCTTTCTTTGTCTACCCGAAATAAGTCTTGTATCTGAAGTAAGGTTATGATGTTTACATGATTGCAGTATGATCTACCTGAACTAGGGTTATCAGGTCTACCCCTGCTAGGGTTAATCCATCTTTTCAGCATATTTTGCACAGGCCATTTCCTGCCCATTTTTGGCCAGTTCCAATCCTCAAAAGATCACCTAGTCCAATCCCCCTGCCAGAGCTTTGCTGAAGTCAAGGTAGACCACATCCACTGCTCTGCCATCATCCATCCACCGTGTTATTTCCTCATAAAAGGCTAAGAGATTGGTCAAGCATGACTTCCCCTTGGTGAAGCCATGTTGACTGCCCCTCATAACCCTCTTATCCTTGACATGCCTTAAGATGGCACCAAGGATAAGGTGTTCCATCACTTTCCCAGGGATGGAGGTGAGGCTGACCCCTCATAGTTACCCCGGTCCTCCTTCTTGCCCTTTTTGAAGACTGGAGTGACATTTGCTTTCCTTCAGTCCTCAGGTACCTCTCCTGTTTCCCAAGACTTGGTAAAGATGATGGAGAGTGGTCTAGCAATGACTTCCGCCAGTTCCCTCAGCACCTGCGGGTGCATCCCATCTGGACCCATGGATTTATGGATGTCCAGATTACTCAACTGGTCTCTAACCCATTCCTCATCGACTAAGGCAAACCGCTCCGTTGACCTGACTTCATCTAAGGTCTCAGGGATACAGGGCTCTTCAGGACTGCCTGCAGCAGAGTAGAGACAAAGAAGGCATTCAGTAACTCTGCCATCTCTGTATCTTCTGTCACCAGGGCACCCATCCCGTTCATCAGTGGGCCTACATTGCCTCTGGTGTTAGTTTTATCTGCCATATATTTGAAAAAGCTCTTTCTGCTGTCCTTGACCCCTCTCGCCATATTTAATTCTAAGGAGGCCTTAGTCATCCCAGCTGCCTTCCTACATCCTCTAGCAGCAGCCTGATATTCCTCCCAAGTGGCCAGCCCCTCCTTCCATGACCTGTAAACTCTCCTCTTCCTCTTGAGCATACCCAGCAATTCCCTATTTAGCCACGCAGGTCTCCTGGCCCTCTTCCTTGACTTCCTACGTGTCGGGATGCTCTGGTCTTGAGCTCCGAAAAAGCAATCCTTGAATGCCAGCTAGCTTGGGCCCCTTTACCTTCAAACAGCCTTGCCCATGGGATTTCCCCCAGCAATTGCTTGAAAAGGCCAAAGTTTGCCCTGCTAAAGTCCAGGGTTGCAATTCTACTTGCTATTCTACTGGTACTACCACACAAGATCCTGAATTCTACCATCTCGTGGTCGCTGCAACCAAGGCAGCCCTCAACCTTTACTGCTTCGACCAGACCCTCCTTGTTACTGAGGACGAGATCTAGCAGCGCTCCTCTCCTGGTTGGCTCATCAACCATTTGCATGAGGAAGTTATCATCCATACACTGGAGGAACATCCTGGACTGTGGCTGGGTTGCTGAGTAACCAGCAAACATCAGGGAAGTTAAAATCCCCCACGACGACCAAGGCCTGTGACTGTGAGGCCTCTCTCAGCTGCCTGTAGAAGGCCTCGTCAACTTCCTCACCCTGATATGGTGGCCTCTAACAGACACCCACAACAGTATCCCCCCTGCCAGCCTGCCCCTTAATTCTCACCCACAGACTCTCAACTCGCTCGTCATCTGTCCCGGGACAGAACTCGGTACATTGTAGCTGCTCTCGCACATAAAGAGCAACCCCATCACCCCGCCTGGCTGGCCTGTCTTTCCTGAAAAGGACATAGCCCTCCATGACTATATTCCAGTCATGTGAGCTGTCCCACCACATCTCTGTAATTGCCACCAGATCATAATCTCCTGACTTAATACAGGCTTCTAACTCCTCCTGCTTATTTCCCATGCTGCGCGCATTGGTGTACAGACATTTCAGGGAGCGAGCTGAGCACATCGATTTCACCCTAGGATTATAGGAGGCCTCCCAGTCTTCATCAATTCTGGAGCGCTTCCCCACTGGGGCAAGCCCAGCGACAACCCCATCCCCCTTCAAATCTAGTTTAAAGCTCTCCAAATGAGCCCTGCTATTTCGTGCCCCAGCATCCTTTTGCCTCTGTGAGATAAACCTTTCCCACATGATGTTGTCCAGACTGGTGCCCTATAAAACCAGGTGTTATCAAAGAATCCAAAGCCCTGCCTGCAGCACCAGTCTCGAAGCCAATCGTTTATGGACTGAATTTTCCCATTCCGCCCTACATCATCAATGGAAGATGGAAGGAGTGAGGAGAAGGTCACTTGAGCCCCATACTCTCACCATCCACCCCAAGGCCCTGTAGTCTTCATCTCCCTCAGACTGCGGGAAGCAGCTTCCCCCTCACCTGTCTGGAAGACCAGCAGCGGGTAGTAGTCTGTCAGGTGCAGCAGGCTGGGGAGCGCCCTGGTGATATCCCTGATCCGGGCTCCAGGGAGACTACACACTTCCCTATGATGAGGGTCAACTCTGCATATCGGGCCCTCTGCTCCTCTCAGAAGGGAATCGCCTACAATAACTCTTTCTTTCTTTCTTTCTTTCTTTCTTTCTTTCTTTCTTTCTTTCTTTCTTTCTTTCTTTCTTTCTTTCTTTCTTTCTTTCTTTCTTTCTTTCTTTCTTTCTTTCTTTCTTTCTTTCTTTCTTTCTTTCTTTCTTTCTTTCTTTCTTTCTTTCTTTCTTTCTTTCTTTCTTTCTTTCTTTCTTTCTTTCTTTCTTTCTTTCTTTCTTTCTTTCTTTCTTTCTTTCTTTCTTTCTTTCTTTCTTTCTTTCTTTCTTTCTTTCTTTCTTTTTCTTTCTTTCTTTCTTTCTTTCTTTCTTTCTTTCTTTCTTTCTTTCTTTCTTTCTTTCTTTCTTTCTTTCTTTCTTTCTTTCTTTCTTTCTTTCTTTCTTTCTTTCTTTCTTTCTTTCTTTCTTTCTTTCTTTCTTTCTTTCTTTCTTTCTTTCTTTCTTTCTTTCTTTCTTTCTTTCTTTCTTTCTTTCTTTCTTTCTTTCTTTCTTTCTTTCTTTCTTTCTTTCTTTCTTTCTTTCTTTCTTTCTTTCTTTCTTTCTTTCTTTCTTTCTTTCTTTCTTTCTCTTTCTTTCTTTCTTTCTCTTTCTTTCTTTCTTTCTTTCTTTCTTTCTTTCTTTCTTTCTTTCTTTCTTTCTTTCTTTCTTTCTTTCTTTCTTTCTTTCTTTCTTTCTTTCTTTCTTTCTTTCTTTCTTTCTTTCTTTCTTTCTTTCTTTCTTTCTTTTCTTTCTTTTCTTTTCCTTTTCCTTCCTTCTTTCTTTCTTTCTTTCTTTCTTTCTTTCTTTCTTTCTTTCTTTCTTTCTTTCTTTCTTTCTTTCTTTCTTTCTTTCTTTCTTTCTTTCTTTCTTTCTTTCTTTCTTTCTTTCTTTCTTTCTTTCTTTCTTTCTTTCTTTCTTTCTTTCTTTCTTTCTTTCTTTCTTTCTTTCTTTTCTTTTCTTTCTTCCCTCCCTCCCTTCCTTCCTTCCTTCTTTCATCAGAGGCAGTCTTGAGGTGCAAAGTACACCGCTTTTTCCTATGTGGCCTTGTAGGCGGGCCATGCACCACATCCTCACCTACCTCTCCTTCAAGATCCAGGGCCTCAAACCTATTACGGAGGGACACCTGGCGAGGAAGGGAGGAGGGTTGCCCACGACACCGAACTGGAACTCGCTTCCAACCCTCGTCGTCTTTTTGGTCCCCTACCTCTGCGCAACAGCTATGGGGCAGGGGCTGTCTCGGGCCGTCCCCCTCTGTCTGAGAGGACAGGGGGTCCATCCCCTTTTGGGGGGTATCTCCCTGGAACTGTTCCAACTGGCACGCCAGTGAGTTACTCCACCAGTCGATCTCCCTTTCACACTCCCTGATGGTCCTCAGCGTCTCAACCTCCTCAAGTTTTGCCACCAAGCTAAGCAGATCTTCTACCTGCTCACACCTCAAGCAGGTGGAATGCTGTCCTCCCTCCCCCGGCAGCAGCAGGCTCTGGCACTCCCTGCATCCAGAGACCTGAACAGCTACGGTCTGGGATGGGGTCTCTGTTTGAGTTGCTACAGTCTTACTGCAAGCTCTCTTTCTGGATGCAACCATATTGGTCAGGAGTCTGGGACACCAGCAACAGGGTCTAACATGTCCGACTCCTGTCACTTCAAAAGCTCATTCTGAACAACTTCAGGATGAAATGTGGACATCTTTCAGAACACTAGATGACCTGCAAACATGTTACAGTTCTGGATGTGTCCAAAATCCTAAATACTATCTGGGCTTCACTCACTGGAAACTGAGAAAAAAGGATGTTTGCAAAGCCAATAAAAAACAACAAAGATACCTTCAGAAGGGCTACTGTAAAAACTGTGCACAAGAGCAATGGTGAGAATGCCTGTAACCTGCTGAACTGATCCTAAGGAAGCAAACTCATAGTACAAGGAACCTAATATCTAAGAGAAGAAAAGGAAGAACCTGAAGGGAAAAAGTGCTTGTGAAATAGAAGGTAAGTGTAAAACATAAAGTCCTGATCTTTGATCTATAGAAAGCTACATGTAAAGTAGAAATTGCGCAGCTCTTCTAGCAAGCAGAGCTTATAGTGAAAGCAACTCATGAATCAAACATGTTGTAACGTGTGTTCATCAAGGGGAGGAGAACAAAAACACCCTTCAGGCGTGCAGCAGCAGATACAGCTAGTGCCCCATTCCCCACTGAGGGCCATGGCAGATGGAGGAAGCACAGCACATCAAGAATGGGTATAAGCTGATCTCTCTGGGGGCCTGGAGTAACTCAAAAGTGACCGCACTCTTCCATCGCCCAACCCCCCCCCAGAAGAATCTGGGGACACAAAATCTTGGAGGGGTTCCACCAAGCACCCCTGCCCCCAAGTGGAGTTAACCCAAAAAATCTGCTCCCCCAGCAAAGTCACCAGCCCCAAAATGTTCTTTGTTGCCCCAAAAACATCACTCCACGTGGAACTTGAATGCCCCCGCCCAATGTCAGGTAGCCAGGGCGCAGCCCCAGACCGGGAGAATGTCAAATTTGAGGTGTCCTCTGCAGAAGACCACAAGCAAGGAGGTCTGGTGAGGGATGAGCAGGAGCACCTGCAGCAGGGACTTGAAGCTCTGGGAGGGACTGGGAGCACCTGCAGTGGTGAGAGCTGGGAGCACTTGGAGGGACTGGGAACTGAGCACGACTGCAAGCAGAAAGACCTTGGGAGGGACTAGGAGCCCGGGGTATTGAAACCCCAGGGGTATCTGGGCTATAGTGGCCTATATTGGTCTGTAGTGGTGCAGACTGCTCTGTACTGCTCTGTACTGGGACGTATAAATTTGCAGATGACACCAAGGGGTGGGAGCGTTGATCTGCTGGAGACTAGGGAGCTCTGCAGAGGGATCTGGACAGGCTGGATGCATGGGCTATGGCCAACGGGATGTGGTTCAAGAAGGCAAAGTGCCGGGTCCTGCTTTTGGGCCACAACAACCCCCTGCAACGCTCCAGGCTTGGGAAGAGTGGCTGGAAACTGCTCATAGGAAAAGATTTGCAGTGCTCATTGATGGAGCTGATCATGATCAGCTTGTACCCAGGTGACAAGGAAGCCACCAGCATCCTGGCCTGTATCAGCATCAGTGTGGCAGCAGGGCCAGGGCAGTGGTTGTCCCCCTCCACCGGGCACTGGTGATGCTGCACTTCGAATCATGTGTTCAGCTCTGGGGCCCTCACTACAAGGGAAACATTGAGGTGCTGGAGCTGGGCCAGAAAAGGGCAACGGAGCTGGTGTAGAGCCTGGAGCACAAGTGTGATGGCGAAAGGCTGAGGGACCTGGAGGGGGGTTAGTCTGGAGAAGAGAAGGATGAGGGGGAACTTATCGCTCCTTACAACTGCCTGACAGGAGGATGGAGCCAGAAGGCGGCTGGTCTCTGCTTCCAGGGAACAAGGGACAGGACAAGAGGAAACTCCCTCAGGCTGCACTGGGGAGGTTTAGATGGAGATGAGGTACAATTCCTTCCCCAGAGGGTGCTCAGGCATTGGAACAGGCTGCCCAAGGCAGTGGTGAAGTCACCATCCGTGGAAGTGTTCACACACCATGTAGATGAGGCCCTCAGTGCCATGGGTTAGTGGCGGCCTCGGCAGTGCTGGGGTAAGGATTGGAATTGATGATCTTAAAGGTCTCTTTCAACCTGTTTTTTTCTATGATCCTTTCTGCTGAAGCGTTGGTGAACCAGGTATTTTCTGTTGGTGTTCCCTTGGTGAAGAGAGGTGTTTCTAAACCTGGTGAGGGTTTGAAAGGTTGTTTTAACGCTGATGGCTCTGCATTTACCGGCATCTGAAGTAGTTTGGAAGCTTTAGTCTGTCCTTCAGGTAATTTCACTTCCTCTGCAACTCCAGGTAGGTATGCATGACATCTTCTGACAGAGGTTTTGTGCAACTCCATCCTGAGGAGATCCTTTGGGATACTGTGAAGTTAATTGAATGAATTGAATGGATGGTTTACACTGGTTGTTCTTGTTCAATATTCTCAGTTTATTTTACTGCTGGGACTAAAGACGAGAGTCCCTTTTGCCACTCAGAATCTCAGTTCATTGCCTTTAAAAGAGGTGAGTTGAACATTAAAGTTCTTTTTGGTCCATCAGGGCCAGTTTGAATAAGCCACATTAAATAGGCCATCCTCAGCAAAACCCCATTATACTAAGAAAGGGTGGTGGGGGTGTACAGGCCCCACTAATTTGTATGGTTTTAATTCTTGTTTTAAGGTATTTCCTGGTTCCTCATGCTCTGGATTCCATTTCTATGGCTTTCTTTTGTAACAGTGGGTACAGTGGGTGAGCAATTATAGAGAATCATTGTCCAGGTTTCCTCCAGCATCCCGAAGGACTCATAAACTGTTGTAATTCCTTCCTAGACCTGGGCATCTGTCGTTGTTCTGTTTTTCTGAAGGTGTCTGGAAGAATCACTGCACTGCTACAATCCACCAGGTACCCTCTGATTTCACTGGTTCCTACTTGGTTTCTGACATTCCTCAGGTGGAACTTCTTCACCATGTAGTGCTTGGCACACTGCTGTTAATGCAGTTTTTTTGGGCAATCTCCTGTGATTAAGACATCACCTAGGTAAAGGTACATTTTCATGTTCTGAGGAAGAGAGACCTCCTGTGGGTTTGTGGTGTTCATGGGAGGGAGCTGAGTCCCCTTCCAGCCCAAGGGCTACAATCCCAGGATGAGATGCCTCAACTAACCAGGCTAAAGTCTCTATTAAGTAGGGGTAAAGGAGATCTCAGCCTGTCCTGTCCTGGCTGTCCTGTCCAATGACAAGAATCAGGCTCTCCACAGAAGTGGTTGTTTCACCATCCCTGGAGGTATATAAAAGACGTTCTACAAGGGGCATGGCTAATGTGTTGACTTGTCAGTGTTTGGTTAATTGTGGACTCGATGTTCTTAAGGGTCTTTTCCAACCTAAATGGTTTGATGATTCTGCAAAATCTTGTTGTTTAAAGCAAACTCTGTCTCATCAGAAAAATGACACTGCAGGAGAAACCTTCCCAGCCCTGTGCATGGTAAGGCTCTGGGTGCAGGGCAATGCAGCTGCAGCTCCTGGAAGGATCTCCTCAAGCTGCTGCCTCGGACAGTCCATGGGATCTGTCAGGAGGGCTCTCTTGGTTTCTCTCTGTAGATAAGGAAGAAGTGCTCCAGAGCAAGGCTTCCCTCTGCACCATGCGAGTGACAGGACAAGCCAGATCCCTTGTCCCGGGGCTGGCTGAAGGGTGTGAATATGGGTGTGCAACCAAGGGTGAACAGTGCTGGACTTGCAAGCAGGATCCCTGCACCCCAGGGACTGTGTGCCGGGGCAGGGACACTGCCGCCTGCCAGGGTCAGCACTCAGTCTGCCTGGGAGCTCCCCCCAGCGCTGGGAGAGGAGCTGAGGGGGAAGGACTGACCCCCGTAGGGCAGCCAAAGGATGCTGCTGCTGTAAAGAGGGTGCTGTGTGGGTCAGGGTTACTCAGAGCTCCAGGTCAGGTCAAGACATGTCCAAGGGGACTTTCAAGGGGAAGCTCAAGGCAGGGGTTGCTAAAAAGACAAGGAGCTTTTCTGAGCCCATTTTCTCAGTTTCCTATTTGTGATGAATTTGGGGGTAGAAATAAAAAGGAGCTGTTACGCTTGAACAAGCCTCTGAGACTCCTGAGGTGGAACTTTGACCCGCAGGTCTGACACGAGCATCCTGAAGCGCCTTCAGCTACTCCTCTGCCTATGGACAGCACCAGCATCTTCCATCAGGCTTGGTCTGACCAGTCCTTATCCACCTGCAAACAGGAACATATGCCCAGGCAGTTCCCTTAAAACAGGTGGGTTTATGGAGGTGTATGAGCACTCACAGGGAAATACATGGGACAGGGAAACACCTCCCAGTAGGAAAATCTCCAGGTAGCAGGGATGTGATCTGAGAATGGGAGAAAACTAAACCCAGACTGCTGTGGCAGGGAGAATTCAGAACTATGCATCTGAGCCCTTGTAAGTAGAGCCTTTCCTTTGAGCAAGCCACCTTGGCTCCTCTCCCACCCAGAACAGCTCTGCCCTCAGATCCGGGGGTCAAAGGGGTGACCCCCTCCCCTGCAAGCAGAGCTCCCACAGAGCCATGGTTCTGCTCTGCAGCTACAAGTCCAGTGCCTTCTGAAGAGCCCTGGTGCTAGGAGCAGCTGCCTGGCAGTGCTGGTGTTGGGAAGTGGGAGCACAGCTGGGGCAGGGGAACACTGTCCTGAGAGCCAGCTAGTCTGCCCTGGTCTCTCTTAGCCAGGCTGTCGTGGTTTAAACCTAGCCAGACAGCTTGTTCACTAGCTCCCAGTGATTGGTGCTGGGCTGGAAGCAATCAAGGCCCGTGTCCCCACCGCCTCCAGGGGCTCTTCTCTTCCCCGCTCCTGGAGGGATGGGGAGGAGAATCGAAAGAATGCATCTCCCACAGGTTGAGGCAAGAACAGTCCAGCAAACAATGTACAACACGAATCATCACCGCTACCACCAATGACACCAATGATAAGAGAAAATATCAAGGGAAGAGAATACGATACCACCTGCCGAAAAATGAGTCTGACCCAGAAGACCCTGTGTCCTTCCGGCTAACTCCCAGTTACACCCCCAGGCATGACGTGTTGTGGTATGGAATACCTCTTTGGCTAGCGTGGGTCAGGTGTCCTGTCTCTGCTTCCTCCCGACTTCCCCTGCTCCCTGGCAGAGCATGAGCCTCACAAAGTCCTTGGTCATGGTAAACATTACTTAGCAACTGAAAACATCGGTATTATCAGCACTGTTCCCAGGCTGAATGTCAAAACACAACGCTGCATCAGCTACCAAGAAGGAGAAAAATTGACTGCTGCTGCTAAACCCAGGACACAGGCCCATGGGTAATGCCGGGAACTGTCAACCCCCTGGAACCGGTCAAGTGCCTTTGCCATTCCTCTTCCTTAGCACTGGGAGTGCTGATGCTGACACCCTTGTGTGCTAGCAGGGGCTCCATAGGACAAAGTTGAGCACCAGGACAGGTCCCTGCCCCTACCAGCTGTGCAGAGTAGGATCCCATAGGCAGATACTCTGTTCTTCACTACACAAATACCCAGCATGAAACAGTGCTCCAGCCATGGGGCTGAAAGAATGTCTCATCTAAAAGAAAAGATTATCTTTGTGCAGCAGGTTGAAGGTCCGTGGGAAACGGTTTGGATTTTTGTCCTCAAAAGTCTCCCCTAAGCACAGACCCCCTGGGGTGCAGGGACCCTGCCACCTGCCAGGGTCAGCACTCAGCCTGGCCAGGGTGCTCTCCAAGGTGCTGGGGGAGAAGCTGGAGGGGAAGGAACAAGCCCTGGCAGGGAAGAAAAAGTGTTCTTGTGCACTTGAGAGGGTGCTGTGTGGGTCAGGGCTACTCAGAGCTCCACACTACTCTAAGCACATTTGCAGAGGATCCTTCTGAAAAACACCTAGGCAGCGTTTACCTGATAGGGAATGATCTAGAACTTTGATATTTTTCACTCTTGGGTGGCCAGTTGGACCACTTTTTTCTTTTCTTTCCAGTCTGTCTTTCTTTCTTTCTGGCTTGCAGAGTGGTTTCCAAGGGGTGCAGGGATTGTGCCCTCAGTGGCCCCTGGGACTTGCCGTTCTTTTCCTCACATGTAACTCCTCCACTGAGGTCTGCAGCTGGATGGTGCAGCGCCTTTACACCAGCTACCTCCTGCTTTTCTTGGGGAATTGGGCTGCACCAGCCAAAGGGAAGCTTTCTCTTCAGAGCCAACAAACACAAGTTACACAATATAATAAACTTTAAACCTCCTCAGCTCCATGGCAAATTCAAGCAGCATCTAACATGATGCACCTTGCACAAGGAACTTGGTAGAACAGTTTTAAAATGAGTTATGAAAGGAGAGACATAAGCACAAAGAGAGACATAAACACAATTACAATGTTGCTGAAAGCAAGACTTCTGAAAGAAGGGGCAAGTTTCAAACTCCTTGCAGCACAAAGCTGAGACAGGGGAGCTGAGAGGATCTGAATGCCCAAAGAGCACATGGAGAAGGAAACCTGAGAGCAATGGGAAGGGCACACGTCCAGATAGTCTGCTGGAAAGATGTCCTTAGACATTGCAGTTTGATCAGGAGAGATAGAAATGCCTGAATGATGAGGGTGATGAAATTATAGACAGTAGTGATAATACAAGTACTTGGGAAGATCAAATTTCTTCTCCTGTCATTAATACAATGCCTGAAATTTCTCATTCATTCATGGTGGGAAAACATTGCCAGGTCTTGAATGTACTAAAGGGATTGAGCTGATGGAAATGTGCTTGTATATTTGCGTGCAAACTGAAGCAAGAGGCTAATATTTTCCATTGAAACTGCTAATTCGTGTAAATGTCAGAGTGCTCAGTTCACTTGGTTGTTCACGTATGTAAGTTTATTGTAAGCAAGGCTAAATTTGACCACATTGCTAAGATGGAAGTAACAGTACTGTAAAATAGACTGCCCGTATGAAACAAGTGCAATAAATGTTGAAGCTGGTCCAAAGAGCTTATATAATCAGAACAGAAACTGCGCATACTTAAGCTAAAAGGTAACTAAAGGGCAGGTGGTGGAGGGGGAAAGATCATCTGAGAAAGTGACCACCAGCAGAGGCACTGAAATTCCACTAACAGTCAATAGATGGCAGCAGAGTCCGTGAAATAAATTCATGGCGCTCTAGCCAATTCTTGGAATGGGGACGGGGGCATGCTAAATAATTCTCTAAACGTTTCTGTACGTGTATTAAGTAAGAAAATAAAAACTATGTGCTGACAGGCTATTACTTGGAATCATTTGTGAAGAGAAATCCACTGCAACCCCAGAGCTGAAGTAAAAGAATACCGGCAGAAGCCGACACTTTTGCATCCTGTGGCACTACTGTGAGGAGAGTCTCGCTGTGCCCCTGGACCCAGTGATCTCCAGCCAGGGAACAAGCTGCTGCCTCTGCACCCGAGTCTGCTTGCGGGGGCAGGAGGTACTCTCTTGGACTTGCTGCCTGCCTCTCTTGTGGTGTCTCTGGCCAGGCTGCCTCCTGGGCCAGGCTGCCTGCTTGAGCCAGGTGCCTTCTGGGGGCCTGCATCTGGCTCCTGACTGAGTCTTGGCACACTGGGGCAGATGCAGACTGTGTGGGTGGACACACCTTCCTCCAGGCAGGAGAGGACCTCTCCTGCCAGGTCTTCATATGGTTCATCATCCTTCAGGTCCTGTGACTCCTGTGACTGGATCTGCACGACCTTGCTTCCAAACATCTTTGAGTCGTGCAGCAGCACCAGACTTGCTTTCGCAGTGGGATCAGACCAGTGGTATGTGCAAGGTGCCCCTGTGCCACCAGCTGCTGGCCAGCTTCCCAGCTTGTGACTACAATGAAACTCAGGAGGCCTGGTGCCAGCGCCTGGACCGAGGACTCCAGAGCAATGTCATGTGATGTGGGGTAAGCCCCCATCTCTCAGCTCTTGGTACTGTACTGCAGTCATTGAGGATGCCCCAAGCATGTACAAGCTCTTAGTGGCCAATGCCCACAAGGCCCATGTCATGTGCTCTGCCTCCTGGAGAAGACCTGGAGGCTGCTGCTGGCAGAGCTGGCAGCTTGGTGACATTTGCAGATGCTACTCTTGGAGCTGCAAGTGCGTGCCAAGGTGCAGCTGCCTCAAGCCTTGGGAGAGGAGGCAAGTCCAGCATGAGCATTCTTCCTCTCTGTGCGACTCTGCTGTGGGGCAGCACCTCCCAGCCCTCCAGCCTGCCTGTCTGCAAGAGAAGGTGTGAGGAAAGGTGATATGACCGTGGTCTTCTTCCCCCACATCCCAGCTGGAAACCCCTGTGCCTGGGCTGTCCTGACAGCTATGAGGGAAGTGCTTAGGCCAGTGGTTGGCTGCTGACCTGCTCCCAGAGCCAACTGAGGAGAAGGCTGGAGCCCATGTGACCCTCACAGGGTCCCTGGATCAGCCAGCTGGGCACAGTATGGCATTCTCAGCTTGTTAGAAGCCAATCCCTCCTGACCCTTTTGGTACCTCCTACCTGCCCATTGATACCTTCTTCTCCGCTTGGGAAGGCATTTGGGCCCATTGCCCTTGAGCTCCCTACCTGTGTGCAAAGGCTCGAAGTCCTCTGTGAGCTCACTGTGCCGGCCAGCTGTGGCAGCCTGTCCCCGTGGAGGAATCATGGTCCAGCTCTGCTGCGGTGCTGTCTGTGGAGCATCTGTGGGGATCAGGAAGTGGTACTCAATAGAAGCGGCTGTGTCATCACAGTGGCCCCCACAGTGCTGGCAGGCTTGGCCCCAGTGTCAAGGCAGCTCCTGGCCATGACACCCAGGCCAGGGTGGCTGAGGAAGCCCAGCTTGTACCCAAAAAAACAATTAGCACACAATGGCTCTGAGACTTATTTAACCAAGAGAACAATGAGCAGAATCAGCAACGCTGCAGGTTAAGCCATGCTGCACTATCAACATTGTGAAACTTGTCAGGATTCTCTGTCCATAGAGGGTTTAAGCATCAAGATAATTTGTGGGATTTTCCAGCATTTGTCACAAGGGTCTGATTTGCCAAGTCATCTGCCCTGGCTGCTAGACAGCCATTGTTCTGGGCAGCTTCCAAGCATTCCTGTGCTTTAAATCCATCCAAAATGCCTTTAATTCCCAGCATACATTCATTTCTCCAGAACAAAGCATGTCTTCACATCCAGGGAGAGAGCTGTGTGTGCAGTTACATTACAGATTCTAGATGCCCAACCACAGCAAAGTTTTGAAGTATCCATGTAGAAAAAGAAACAGGAAAACCTCTCTGGGAAACACTGACATAAAAAGCTCCTTGAAGTGCCATTAAAAAAGATAAGGAAGTAAAACATTTCGAGAAATTCAGCTTCGGGATTTAGGGACAATGCCCAATGGCAATGGGTCCATGTGATGTTTTGACCTCACAGCAACTGGCCCTTCAGCAGAGGGGGCTCAAGACTGAAGTGTTTTTTTCTTTAGGCAAACTTCAGGTCTATAGACAAAAGCCCACGAAGTCTGATGTGCAACTCCATGAGATTAACCAGAATCAGGTGAAACATTCCACTAGAGTCCAAGGGCCATCCAGAAAGAGCTCAGGGCTTTGGTATGCCTGGTTAAGGGATCCAAAGCAAAGCAGTGTTTTCTTCTGTCATTCAATTTGTAGGGAAAGAGAAGGAAAGAAGCAGAAAGAGCCAGCAGACCAATCCCCAAATCCAAGCCTGGTGTCACCAGCAGATTTGAGGGGTTTTGATCACAACACCAGGCCTGCTGGTGACAGATAAACATCTCTCAAAGGGGGGAAAGGATCTTTACACAGTAGTCAGCAGGGCTCACTGAAAGAGCTTTAAACTGTACTTGAAGGGAAAAAGGGATAAAGCCAGGCTTCCTAGAGAGAAGCCTGTGAATGGCATGGCAATGTTGTGCACCCTTTGCTCTGCCATCGCAGTGGAAGGTGGTCTTTTCCCACGTCAACAATTCTATGATTGTACGTTTCTTAGCTCAGGCAGAATCGAAACAGGAGTGGAACAGCAGGGAAGTCAATCTGATCTGCAACAGTTACAATAGCTGGACAACAGCCAGCTACAAAAAATCAAACTGGGTTTGAGGGCATCTGTGAACCAGCCACATAGATATGGCATCCTACAATGGCACTAGCCAAAACCAGCCTTCCAACCTGACATCAGCATAGCCAGAAAGGTGGGACTTACCCAGGAAGTCATAAGGAGGGAGTGAAGTGGATGTTGGTGAGAGACAGCTCCTTTAACTTCATGCCAGTCAGGCTCAGCACTTTTCCTACTTGTTGTAGGAAGCCTGGAAGCCACAAACGCTGCAGAAAGTCTGTAGCACAGATATGGTGAGGACACCCTCACCCTTGCCACGCAAAGCAGTAATAGAGCTACCACTGCAGGCAATAGAGCTTCTGCACTACATCAATAACTTCAGTCATGAGACCATGAGACCAGCATAAGCAATTCAGACGGCCAGGCTCCAGTTTCAACAGCAGGAGCATTCAGCATGAATCCAATACTTTTCTGCCATAATTAATCCAAAATCCTTCACAGACAAGATTTCAATTGCTGGTACACATCCCGTAGCTGTTCCTTCAAGCGTTCCTGCAAAAGCTGTTGGTTAAACTGTGGCAGTTGAAGGTGTTGAAAAGCATTCTCATCTCTAGTGTAGAGGGTTCAAATGCCAAGGCACACGCAACCTGGCACGAACTTCAACTGTAACAGCACTCAGCAGAAAGCTCTGGAAAGCACTCGACTCACAAAATCACTAAATCTGTTTTAATTCTTTGCCCATCTAGATTAAGGCCTCCGACGTACATATTAGACCATGAATCACGCGACTTTCCACTTACATGTGTGTCAAAATTTTGGTACTAGATTTTTGCCTTAAGAAGCTCATAAATTTTCATTGTTCCCTCACTATAAAGACAGAGACACAGCCGCTCCACAGAGGAGCTCAGAGGAGCTTTCAGCTTGTGAAAGTTTGGAAGGTTTGGAAAGGAAGCACTTGTAACATACATAACCCTCCCTCTACAAAGCAGGAAATAAAAAAGTCCATCACCTGCTTTTAATAACTGTACCCTCAAAGCCTTATGAATACTTTCAGAGCAACAGACTAACAGACTGAGAGGGAAGATCATGGGTATAATGAGTGCAACAACCAACATTCCCTTGGGTGTAGCCTTGACATGCCTTGTGTTTACAGTTGGTACTGGCCCTTCACTTCTGCTGTGTTCTAGTTGGAGCTCAATCCTTAAACGCTCGTTTTGCAGCTGATCTCCCTGGGATGGCACCAGGCCAGGGCCGAACTGTAGGAACCAAAGGATGATCAGGGCAGAATGCGCCAGCAGGCTGACAGCTGCTTACTTTGGGATCTCTATTTTCCAGGTGATGAGATGGGACTTGCTGGGTTCTCTTCTTACGTCGGTATTCTGCTGGGCCTCTGCCTTCCCATTAGCACAGGCACTGTGCACGCAGTCCATGCTATGGACATCCAAACCTACAAGACACGCACATGTGTCAACATTCAGAAAACCTGCACCATCCAGCTCCCTGACACAAGGCCATGAAAAGATGCCATTTCATAGAGGTTACATAGAACCCTTCCCATGCATTCATTCAGGGTGACCCTGTATCAGGTTCTCCAGTGTGTCAGAAAGGGTAAAGTCCCATCACATGCAGCCTACTGAAAGTTTCCTTTTATTCCTGGAGAAAAGCCTGGAAAAAGAAAATGCCACAGGAGGCAGCCCGAGTTCAGCAGTCATCCCTAAACATGATGACCTGTTATGGAGCAGCAGATGCAAGCCATGGGAAGTACCTTTGTATCAGCTGAATGAGACCTTGTTGCTACAGCAAACAATTCTGCATTCTGCCCATGGCCTGAGCAGAGCTCTTCACAGGGAGCTCAGGAGGCAAGGAGGGATGTGCAAACTAAGCATCAGCTGATACCGGGATGATACTTGGGAAGGGGACAAACTCAAACATCTTCCTCCTGGATCAGATCCCAGATACAGTCAGTATGACACATGGTTGATCCTTCCTCCATATTAACAAGCAGATTCTTAAAGATCCTCATGTGCATGCAAGTATTCAGGACATTCAGTGAAGGATCAAAGGGAAAAATAAACACAACGGCTGCTGCATATTTGCCATGTAGTAACTAAGAGCACAGATGGCTAGAATGTCAAAAGCCAACAGTGTAGCTTTTTGCCATGGACTTAGTACACAAGGATGAAGATGGAAGCATCGCAGCCAGGCTGTGAGGGTCAGCTGTGTGACCTCTGATCCCACATTAGCACCTTCAGCTGTCCTTGCCTAAATGGAGGGAGAACTCTGTTTGTGCAGAGCTCTCAGTCTTTATTGACACCAGGCTCCACAGCACACTTGTACCTTTTTTGTCATACCAGCTTTCACAACAAGGCAAGATCAATTTTGTAGGACATGATGGTAAGGAGAAAGCACTTTGCTGGAAAAAAGAAGAGAAAGAAAAAGCCTGTGCAGCACAACCTGTGTAGGAGATGACTCCAGTATTCCAGAGGGACTTGGCCATGGATTTGCAGACAGTGGTGAAGATACAGCCCAGGTCCAGGAGGGAGAGGTTGAGGAGGAAGAAGTACATGGAGATGTGGAGGTGCTGATTACCGACTGTGGTGGTAAATGATATTATTGCCCAGGAGTGCAACCTGGGAGATGACCTGGAAGAGCCAGAAGTGCCAGAGATGCAGCTCCCACTTGTCTGCAAATGCCAGGAGGAGAAACTGGGTGATGGAGCTGCCTTTTGTCATCTGCTGCCTCTAATGCAGTGGCCAGTTAGGACAGGAGAGATGTCTGCGAAGTTCAGTTTCTGTACTCAAGACTCTCAGCACTTTCAGGCACAGAGCAGAGGCTCAGCGTGACTTGATAATGATTGTCTCTGAGATTGGTTGGTTGCTTTTTTTTTCCCAGTGTCACATCTGACAAGTGACTTTTAATGTATAAAATTTCTAATTTCTTGAAGGTAATTGTAAGTAGTCTCAGCATGGGACAGATAAAAGAACTCAGCTGCCTGTGGATTAGTGCCTACTCAAGATTGCTACAGAGTCCATCAGTTTGGTTCTCAGCTGCCATGCACTTTCTAGAGAGACAGTCGGCTCCTTGCCTACCAGGGCATAGCCAGCAGCCAGCTCCAGTGCCAGAAAACAAGAGAGCCGCCTGAAAGCACTTTCCCCACGGCTGGGCTGCAGTTTCCTCCCATTCCCCGCCCGAGCTCTCCCTGCCAGGAGCTGCTGCTCTGTGCCCAGCTCTGCTGCCTCCCAGTGCTCCCAGAGCCCATCCCATGGGCTGTGTGCTCAGCTCTGCCCTTCACAGCACTTCTGGCTGCCGGGCTCTGCCCAGTGTCATCTATGCCTGTGCAGTGGCTCAGGACCAGCTCAGACAAGACCTGACAAGACTCTCGGTGCCTTCCGCAAAGCAGAAAAATTAATCCCCAGTTCCCAATGCCCAACCGGCCACCCAAGAGTGGAAAATACAAAGCTCAGCATCCTTCCCCAGCAGGTAAACGCTGCCTCAGTGTCTTTCAGAAGGACGCTCTGCAGATATGCTCAGAGTAATGTGGAGCTCTGAGTAGCCCTGACCCACACAGCACCCTCTCCAGTGTACAAGAAAAATTTTCCTTCCCTGCCAGGGCTTTTTCCTTCCCTCCCCCAGCTTCTCCCCCTCCGCACAGTGGGGAGCTCCCCGGCAGAGTGAGTGCTGACCCACTCAGGCGGCAGTGTCCTTGCCCCGGCACACAGCCCCTGGGGTGCGGGGATCCTGCTCGCAAGGACAGCGCTGGGCACCCCTGGCTGCACACCTGCATTCACACCCTGCAGCCAGCCCCGGGACAAGCACCTGGCTTGTCCTGTCACTCGCATGGTGCAGAGGGAAGCCCTACTCTGGAGCTGGTGCTCCGGTTCCCCAACAGAAAAGCCTGGAGAGGAAACCCTTAAAGGTCTCATCAGTCATGGGATGCCCCAGCTCTACAAGATCCCTTCAGGATACTCAAGTTCCCTGCTGCCAGAGACTTATTTGACCACACTTGTGAAGATTTCTCTGAGAACAAGCTCACCTCTGTCCACGCACTTCAGATTGCCTTTAAACTCTCACAGGCTTGCAGGTCTCCCTTCTGTGCCTGCAGGCAGTGCACCAGCCCTGCTCCTAGGCAGAGCTATCTCTTTGCGGCGCTGCTTCCTTGCCAGAATCTATCTCCATCCCAGGAGTCCGGCACAGTTCAGCAGCAGAGGTCAACCCAAGATGTTTCTGCCTCTGCCCCACTGGTCTGCCTCCACGGCTCCCTGGGGCTCCAGGAGAACACCATGTGAAACAGCCTGAAGCAAGCCCCGATGTTCCCTCCGTCACCTGGGTGACACACTGCCTTCCTGCTGTGTCATTTCTCTGCTGAGAGAAAGTATGATCTAAAACCAAGATTTTGTAGAAACATGGAAACACAATAACACTTGTCATAATAACGCACAATAATCATTCCTCCTAGCTGTAGATTATGTTAGTCTAATGCGGCTAAGTTACTAGACAGAAGGTCTAATAAAAGAAATTCTAACAAACCCACAAATGTTAAATCCTGACCAAAGTCCTGAAGTGGGATAGGAAAGGAGATTTTTGGGGCTTTCCTCTAGTCCAGCACAAAAAGTCATCAGCGATTTCCTCCACATTATTTTAAACAATGACTTCTGTGCTGCTGCCATGAAAAGTGCATGGCAAGAGAGGCTTCCTCTTTGCTCTGCTTCTAAAAAAAAACCACATAAAAATATACATTATGTTAATCACTTTGTTTTCTATTCTAGTGATGTCCCTAAAAACCCCCACTCCATGCCCAACACAAATTCTTCTGAAGTACCTGAAGGCTGTATTGTTATTTTTAAAGAGGAAATTGCAAACTTCACACCAAGAAGAGCACATGCTACTCCAAAGAGGTGACTATTTATCGTTATCCCTGAGAACAGCCACAACAATTTTATTAGTGTTATATGACAACAGTGTTATCTCTTAGCTGTACTGCTGGGCAAACTAAAAATGTGAAGCTTTTCAGTCTGGATACTGACTGGTCTCTGAAACTATGAGAAGTTTGATTGACAACCATTGTGCAATTTCAAACAGTGAACAGCAACTTGTATGACCCACAAGAGTAGAGCAGACTCACACCTGGTCTCAGTATGTTCATGAAGTAGAGATCTGCACTCAGAGTGGGTCTAGAAGCTAAATTTGCAAATACCTCCCCACTGTGTTTCTTATCTCATAGTATTTTCTTCTTTTAAAACAGGTTCCTAAAACGCAAAGAGAAGTTAGAGCACCACTGCTGCTGTTTATTCCACTTCCAACTTCATTTCCATACTCTCTGTTCCAGGCACAGGTGTGACTTGGTTTAGAACTGTGAAGACTAGAATAAAGACATAAACAAAAAATGAGCTCAGAAGAGAGATTATGAGCTGAATTTGCTGCTATAGGAAAAAAAATAAAGGAATAAAAAAAAAAAGATGCAAAGCCAGCCAATGTCCTGCATGGAAATTCCATTAGGCTGTGAAGATAGGAAACCAGGGCTCATTTCAGTAGTGGAAACTGAAAAGCCAAGTCTATTGGAAGACATGAATTCAGCAGTTTTTCTGTTGCTTGTTTTTCTTTCAGCCTTATTCCAGTTCATTGGTACGTATCAGAGTTTATCCTAGCACAGTACGATTTGCATTCAAATCAAATTGATGAAAATAGGGTCTTTGTAATGCAGGATATAGAGCTGCTTTCTCACATTAGAAAAGTATTCAATATTTTTACTTCAAACATAACAAAACAAATTGGGGTAAATCTTTCTTTCTATATGTCTTATTTATATTAGAGTGTTTGTTTAGTTATTGTTATTATTTCTCTTTCTTTTCCTCTAGTGAAAGCGCAATAGGAAAGCAGAAAGAAGGGAACATTTACTAAACTAAACCTCTTTTCAAAATTATTTGGGTTTTACAGTATTTGAGAGAAGTTAAAAAAAAAAATCTTCAAAAGATTCCAGAATGTTGGTTAAAGCTGCATAAAAGGTATTCTCCAGAAGAAATTCACTTGACAGTTACTGAAAAGCTCAAGAAGAAAAAGATGATTTTCACATAAATTAATTAAATATATTCCTAGCTATTGTAATATACAAAAGGTTTTCAGATTGATATTGCTTTAATTTACTAACAGTATATGAAAGTATTCATGACAGTCAGGCTTCAAAAGTTGCAAACATATGTGCACCTAAAACATTCCATCAAACTGACTGAAAATATTTATGTTGGTGAAGATTCTTCTGTGCCAATATTTGGAGGACTTTGGCCTAGTAGTAGCATGTATTATCGTATAATAAAAAAAATGCCCCAAACTATTCTGAAATAAGAACATAACTGCACTGAGATGAATTGATATATTCCCAGTGTTCCCTAGTTTTCTGTAGTTTGTTTCAAGTACATACCCAAGATTTAAATTTTCAGTCCCCTTGTAGTGAAAGCAAGATATATCTGATCACAGTGAATGCTTTCATGCCAGCTGCTGCTTAGTCACTTTAACCTACCTTGCCAGAAGCACAGTACCTACATATTCTGTGAAAATGGGGGACCAATGAGTCATTGAAAGGCCATACTATTACCTTTGTACTAACTGGAAAATACTGTAGCACAAACTCGTGCCTTAACAGACAATCCACAAAGATTGACTAAAAGGTAATTTTTTGTTAAGTACAAAAATAATGCAAAAATAGTATAGCAATAATGTAAACCTACATCAGGAAAATAACCTAACATTCCTTTTTTAGGCCGTAGACAGTGAGCTTTGATTTTGCTCTATGATAGTGGCAAACCCACGGCCTATTTAGAATCCAACTGTTTTTAGAAAAATTTCCAAAGCAGCAATCAAGAGTTACCTACCACAGAAGTGCTTTATATGTAGGGAACTGACAGACTAAGATACCACATTGTTGTGGGTATATATAAGATTTTTCTTGTAATTTATAATTTAATATGACAAGGGCAATCAGAACAGTAACCAAAAGAATGAAAAACTGCCAAGTGATGTTAAAATATATTTGGAGTAGAGGTGCATAGCCTATACATTTGGACAGCCCTATGTCTACATTCCTCCTACAGTGTTCAATGAAACAACGGCAGTGATTACCTGATGGCTCAAATCAAGTGATAGGGTCAGAACTCAGATCCAGAGCTTTGGGTACATCCATAGGGTAGCTCACAGCAACTCACATGGATTCCCACACAGTTCACAAACAGGAGGAAAATGGTTATAAAGTTATAATGCTGATCCAGTAACACATTTCACAGAAGCAATTATAAACCAAACAAACTCATCGTACCTATTCCTGCCTAAAACAGGTAACATAAGATGAATAGCTAACTTCAGGTCTAAATGTTAATCTAAAATTCATAGGGAACATGAGGTTTTTTAATAGTTCATTATCATGTCATGAAAATATTTATTCTTTTCTGATTCTGTGTTTTTGTGATGAAAAATACTCACAGAAAAAGACAATATTACTTTATTATTTTCTTTGAAAGATGTGACTATTTGCAGTGGTTAAAAGAGTTAAAGGGCAATTTGGTACAGAAATTCCTTAAATCACTTTTTTGTGCCTTATATTCTTTTGTTTAGCGAAGCAAAAGTAAAATGGCTCAGTAGCTCATCAGAATGGTGTACTTAATTGTTATAATTGTTTTTCCTGGGGGGCAAATAGCATAGGAATTAATATAGGAAGTGAAACTTGCTATTGATTCACAAGCTACTTATTTGTAGCTTTACTATCCAAGAAAAACATGTACACCATGATTTCTGAAACATTTCTGTGTTTTCTTAACAAAACACAAAGACTTAACTTTTAAACTGAGAAAGTAACTATGTCAGTGTACATTGGCTTTTATTGAAGTAAATAAGAATGGTGTATAATTTTTAGTTTGTTGTTTATCATGTATTAAAAAAGCCATAAACACACTCCTTTTGAATGGCAAAAGCAGTGTCCTAAACTTTGGAGAAAACTTAATTGAATTTATGGAAATTAAACAGAGCTACTCCCCAGGAAACCCTCTACTTTGCATAGGCTCAGAAGGAATAAAGAACAAATGAGAATTAAAGATTAAAAGGTACTTTATCTTAAGCAAAAGCCAAAGAGGAAGTATTCAATAACACAGCACAGTGACATAATCTAAAATTATTGATAAAACACATAGCAAAATGAAAAAGCCACACACTTTGACTAACCAGAAGAAACTCTGAATCTGCACAAATGTTCAGTAGCTTTTCCCCATTTGGTAAAAGGCAAACAAAATATAACTGAATTTCATTAACTATTCTACGTACCCTTCTAGAAAGGAAAGACCATCAGTTTAGAAAACTAATGGTAAAAAGTGACATACTGCAAACACTCCTAAATCAGCACATCTTCATAATTTGTACCTGAAAACCTGATAAAGACTAAGGTCAGGAGCTCTTTGGACCATTTATGTTTTCTTTTAGCCAATTTTTGATATTTCCAAGAGGGTAGTTACAGAAGTTTTGTAAACACAGAAATTCTGACTTCTTACCAGGTTGTTCTAAGGTAGCTGGCCTGTAACTCACTCAGAAAGATCTGATTCCTGAAGGTATTGGTAACAAATTGACGTCTGAAGATAATTAATGTCATTTGCTAAAGACATTTTTCTCCTTCTTAGTAGCTGGTGCAGTGCTATGGTTTTGACTTTCAGACTGGGAACAATGCTGATAACACCGATGTTTTTAGTTGTTGCTCAGTAATGTTTACTCCGACCAAGGACTTTTTGAGTCTCATGCTCTGCCAGGGGCGAGGGGAAGCAGGGAGGAAGCAGGGACAGGACACCTGACCCAAACTAGCCAAAGGGGCATTCCATAGCACAGCATGTCATGCCCATTATACAAACTGGGGGAGTTACCCAGAAGGGCTAGTTCACTGCTCAGTCGGTCTGGGTATCAGTGGGTGGTGAGTGGTTGTGTTCTTTTCCCTTGTTATTTCCCTTATCATTATTATTATTGGTAGTACCAGCAGTGGTTTTGTATTACACCTTAGTGGGCTGTTCTTATCTCAACCCATGGGAGTTACGTTCTTTCGATTCTCCTCCCCATATCTCCGGGGGGGGAGTAGGGTGGGGAAGGGGGGCAGGGGAGTGAGCGAGAGGCTGTGAGGTTCTGAGTTACCAGCTTGGCTTAAACCAGGACAACAAGAAAACTTTTGTTTTTTTTTTTTCCTTAATGGTATCGTAACTGCCATGGGAACATACTGTAACTGCCAGTTGCAAACCATTGACACCAGTCTTAACCTCCTACAAATATGCATTGCAAGATCTGTTTTGCCAGACAAAACATAACTATCCAGCTAGCAAGAGAAAAACATTTGGTCTCTTAATTGCTTTCTGCAGAAACTGTATAACTAAAGTTTTGTTCTGTAATCTGGCAATGAAAACAAACAAAACTATTTGTAATCCAAAAAAACCCAGACAAACAGAATAAAAAAAAAGGAGGACTGAAAGTAATAAAGGGGGTTGGAGGGGGAAGGCAGTGTGCTAAGTTATTTTTTCATTCGTGGTGATATTCAACCTTAAGGTCAGTTCAGCCTGTTCTGGACAGAGCACAATAACCATCACTCCCAATCAGAATCAAACTCTTTTTCTTTCCTCACTATAGTCACTTAAAGCACGCAAAATTGAATTCAAGATCCAAAAGCCAGAGCCACCCTTCACATGTGCAACAAGCTTGTTAAGGTCAGCATTCCAGTATACGGCCCATTTAACCATCTCCAGACTGACATGCCTGTATGATTTTTTAGTAACCTTGGCAGTTTCACTGTGAAAACAGAGACTATATTTAGAGAGCAACATCAGTTGCCACAGCAGCACGTTAACGCCCTGTTCAGGAGTAAAGAGAGCAAAATGGAGAGATTGCAGTAAGGCAAGAACAAAATAAATGGAACTGTAATGTGTCCATTCTAAAAGTCACCAGTGGGCAATCATCAGTTTAATTGCTATGAAACTGGAACCACATTTCCAAAGCTGAATAAGTGCTAAGCACATTTACACAAGCGAAGTGCAACCATATGTGACTCCAAACAAACTGTGCTGGTTACGAGAAAACACTTCACACTTTATTGTTTAGAAAATATTACTTCATTTTATTCCTAAGGAAAATGGTTACTACTGAGGGCAAGGAGGGGAGAGAAGGGGCAGGAAGCGTTTTTTAAATGGAAGCATTTCAGTTCTACTTCTTACTGTACCTGAATAGTAAGAATATGGTGAAAATTGTGAAACAAATTGCTTGGCTTTTCTGTTCATTATGTGCTTCTCTGCATAAGTCTTTTGCAACAACAATAGCTCAACAGCTGAAAATGTGGCAAATATCTTTGTGTAAGGCCTAGCACTGGTAAAACTGGAATAGATTTTCTGACCATTCTCTTTTTACTTGGATCTTTTTCCCATTAGTAGCTTGATTTAGCCTTTTTCATTTAAGAAGCACAAAATAATGAAATGTAAAGTACAACATCTTTTAGAGGGTAATAAAGTATCAAATGGCACCTTATTTCTCCAGTTGTCTCACTGGTGTCCGCAGTGCCCTCACAGACGCAGGGAACAGGCTCAGGAAAATACTTTAAAAAAAAGAAAGAATGTATAAATTAGGTTTTTTGATAATATGCAATAAACTTAAAACCTACAGTAATAAAAACTGAACAGAAATTTCCCTTAACATTAATGGAAATATATGTGAAGAAAATGGTGAAATGGAGAGTTACCTGGGTTCTGTGGCATCAGGGTAGAAACTATCACCCTGGATCCCCAAAGACAAAGCATTAAACTAGTCCAGCTGTAGGAGAGAGAACTGTGACAATAAGTCTTTTCTCTTTGTTGGTTTTGTTTTGTGGGGCAAGGAGGGGACTGTACAGAGGAAAGACAATTTTTAAAATCACTTGATTTTACAAATCTCGTTACTAAAAATTTAGATAACTCAGTCATGAACAATTTTATTTTGCTAAATCAAAAAGAACAAACCACAAAACAAAAACCAGGAAAGGAACAACATGGGAAAGAAGCAGAATGGGATTAGGGTCTGATATTTAAGTTTTAAACTCATTTTTTTTTTCTGGACAGACAGCATTTTCATCACAGAAAAAAACCAATTTCTGATGTTGTAATATTTTTCCATTACACTTCTATGTCACAGTATTAACCAGGAATGGCTAAAACACTCCAATAGCACTTCTGCAAGCAAGAAATTAAGAAAGTGCAGGACCATTACAGAAGAAATTCTATGGTATTATGAGGGCTGTGGGACCAAACTATGAAAAGAGCTCTACCATACCTTACAAAAAAATAAAGTCAGAAAGATCCTGGCATATTAAACTGGATGACAAAAATCCTATTGGATTTTGATAAAAAAATGACTAATAGTAGTTTAAAATGCTGTCACAGTATTATGATGTTTCAGAAACCTGCATTCCTTGCCCTTAAAATTCTTACTTGCTGCCTTTGAGATGTCTGATGATTAAACTTGACCTTACCAAGTCATTCAGTTTGTTACAAGAAATGGCAGTGGAAATACTGACTCAGTGCACTGGCTTGCTCAGTGCAATGTTCCCAAAGGAAATTAGTACATAAGGGAGAAAGGGTGTTGCTGCCACACAAATACAGATTCAGGAAGTCACCCTAAAGGTCACAGAGAAGATATATTTTTTACTTTTTCAGTGCTATACATCTCCCTTTTAAACACGGAGAATTGGAGATTCACATCAATTAAATTTAACACTGAAACCTATTTGCAAACTATAAAATGAACCTAAAACAAGAGCAAATTAAATTTACTCACATCAAGGGAACACAGGCTCTAAATGCTTAGATGTTTATTTATCAGCACTTCCACACCAGAGCTTCAGTCATGGAGGTATTTGATGAAGCCCAGTGGAAGGGAGGAAATTGGTCTTCTGGATAACAACTGCCAGCTAGCTATTGATCCAGCTTCCAGAAACTCCAAGCTCTTTGTGATTATAAGTTGGTAAACAAAATGTAGATGCCTAAAATAATGACTTTAACCCACAATCACTTATAGTAAAAGAGGAAATGTGTTAATGACTTTAGAATAATGAAGTTGTTACTGCAGAAATACTTAGTATTAGGACTACAAATCTAATAATCTTCACTCTATTCACAAGGGAGCTTTACTTAACAGAGACCAAATTAGAGCTCGGTTTAGGATTTTATTATTGTGGAAAGTGACGGGGCATATTCATTAAGCATACAATGTCAGGAAGTAGTGTTTCACGTCACATCTACCACAAAAGCACATAGTCTGGGTTCAACTGAGATACTGAAATTTAAAAAACAGTCAGTTTGACTTATTACTGCAGTCTGAGCACTTCTATGTGACTAACACAGTGAATTAAATAATGGTTTGCTTCTGAAAAGATGCTACGTATGGTCGCCCACAAAAATATTGCTGGCTTTGAGCTACACATTCATGTACTGAAAAAAGACATAGCTGATAATGAAAACAGTTCTTTATCATATTTTATGCATTGCTTCGGTTTGTATACACTCTGATAGAATGTGTTTACAATGATATGCAAGAGGGTAATGTGGCGGTAAGACAATGATGTGGTAGGACAGTGATGTGTCAAACATTTCAGTTCATTGTGCTTAGAAAATCAGCAACCACCATATCTGTGGCAGGCAGCAAATTTCTGAAAGACTTCAGAGAAAAGGAAAAACAATAGGAAGTTTGTAAAACTATCAGTCTACTTTCTCAGCTGAATAGAGTCTACTAAAAATACATACGTCACTTCCACCACCTTTACTTTTCACATCAGATCAAATTACCACAATGTAAATTTGTGATGTTAAATTTTGTTACGAATCTTACCTTTCTTTTGCAGAATAGCATCTTCATTAGCCACATAGACTTAAAAATTAATCAGAGTAGCTAAACTTGTGCTTGTTGATCTATGCTGTTGCTGACTAGCTTGGTCTTCAATTTAGCAGCAACAGATACCTTTGTCTATGGTGATGGATCAAAGGTCATACTAACTCCAGCCATGTGGAGCCTAATGATAGTTAAGGGAGACCCATGATGAATATAAAAATAGAACTAAAGATAAAGACTTTAATCACAGGGGAAAAGTTACATTTTTGATGTGTCGAGTTTAATATTGATTATTTTCAGCTGCTTTGATTTTTCTTTTATCTTAAGGAAACTAAAGCAATCTGCTGATATGCCTGGAAAAGGTCAGGTGCAAAATGACCTCAGTTCAGTTTGCATATTTACAGGAAACCGTATACTCTCCTTGGAGCATTTAAGTACTGTGGCCTGTGGAAATACTGTAGCCTGTAAAAAAATATACATCAGGAGATGATATTGCTCTTTTCCCAGTTTTTTTTTTAGTTTACTTGTATTGTGGTTTATGGACTGGCATAAAGCAAACAATACCAAACAACAGTGCTCTGCGGGCAAAGAATCAACAATTGTTTGGAGAAACTACATTTCTAATTAAATAACTTTGCCATAAACTAAAACCATGAGATAAGCTGTAATTTCTTTTTCCACTTTCCCATATATAATATTTCTTCAATATCAGCCCGAGCCATCCATTCCCTTACCAAAAAGATGTATATGTTTTATGCATTTTTTTGCCAGTTCACAAATCCATTGCCTACTCTAACGTTTTGGAAAACATCTTTTACCCATGGTAGAAAGATAATTAGGCTAAAAAATTAACATATCCAGAAATTCTTCAGTGAGTAGGAGGAAGAATGTATAACATTTCAGAAGTTTAAAAGGCAACTGGGGTGTGCAACTTGACAGATCCTGAGCTAATAGATTTTTCTTGCTTGACCTTTAAATTGAAAAGTAAACATTTTATAATCATTTAATAGAAATAATATTGAAACTGTTGATCATGTGTAATGAACTAATAGCAAAAGCAATTAGGGAAGCACACTGTGACATCTCAAATATTCAGTTACATGCAGAATCAGTAAAAGCTTTCTCTAACTAAACACAAACTAACAACTCAAAAGATATGGTGGTCACAAAGAAACTCTAAAAAAATCCTTACACCACTGATATCTGACTCTGGATTAGCCTTGGATCTCTTGAGTAAAATATATCGTTTACCTTGACTGCTGGAGACAGTAATGGTATGAAATAGAAGTACTCAGTTTTAAAAAGAAGAAAAGAAGGAAAAAAGAAGAGGGGGGTATGAAGAAAAAAAGAAGAAAAAAAAAAAAGAAAAAGAAAAAAAAAGAAAAGGAAAGCAAAAAGAGGAAATGGAAAACAAGACTAAACTTAAACAAAATTAGGTAACTTATAAGCTTTGGGGCAGAGATGTACCACCAAAAAGAGCCATGCACTTCAGTGCTGACCGTGCCATGAAAGCCATAGCACTGGGGAAGAGGCCAAAATGGAGAATCACTCTGTTGATACATGGTGAAAATGAGACAAATGAAAGGTCCCAGTGGGCAGACCTGAAACATGCCTATTTATTTTCTTCTGCTGAAAAAAAGGTATTTCTGGAGATAAGGAGGAATTTCACAAAGTGGAAGAAAGCCCTGTCAAGCCACTACATCTGTGTTGCTGGGGGAAATGATCTTAATCCTTCATCTCAACCAATAGCTTCCAGCACTGGGATGCAGATGTCACCAAAGCTTGAAAACAGTACATTAATTTAAATATCTTTTAGCTATTAAGCAGAAGGACTGTGTTAAAGCTTAAACTCTCTGCTTTCTGGCTGAGCTGAGCACCAAAACTGCAATGGCTAATGAAGTGGCAGACAGAGAAAGGAAGGATTTGTAGCATGCCAAGACAGATGAAAACTACTTGATCCACAAGATCATCAGCTGAAATCTAGCCTTTCTGTCTAGCAGGGTCTGACAATCCCAAACTGCAAGTTGTTCTTGTAGAAGACAGGGAGCAACAGGAAAGATGCTCCAAAGAATGGGGTTAAAAATAGTTTTAAGCATGTTACTGTGTGTTATGTCTTTTGCTAGTTGTTGTTTTTGGTTTCTTAGTTTGTGGGTTGTTTGACTGGTTTTTGCTTTTTTTTTCTTTTTTGGGGGGGGGGGTGGTGTTATTTTTGGGGATGGAGGGTCCCTTTCATAAAAGATAGTTCTTAAATGGAGAAAATTTGATTACTGGATACCAGGGAGTTTAGTGAAATTTATGAAATTTTATCTTCAGACCTTCAGACCACTATTTATTAGTTAATCTTTTCAGCTGAAGTCTGGTCCTTCTTATTGTCAAACAAGTTCGGGCTAAAAGAGTTACACAGAAATAACAGAGATATGCTATTTGATGGAAAAGTACTCACAACACTCTATTCTCTGGCTTACACTTACAGATTCCACTACTGATCTGAGAAAAACCCATATATATTCACAACATGATAGGGTATAAATTCTTTCTTCAGCGGTATTCAAAAGCAATCAAAGCAAATTATCTTTTTCTCAGCAGTACCTGACTAACATTCATGAAGAGAGTTATAAACTGCATATAAATGAGTCATCACACTTTGCTGCATTAATGTCTGCATGTTTTCAGGGGCTGACCTTTGGACTGACCTGTCAGAGGTGTAGCCAAGCCATTGTCTTTTGACAGAAAAATCTTTGTAATAGCACAGAGGAATTTACTAATCTGACATCTAGTTTGGCAGATTAATCTTGGATTTTCTTTGATCATGCCTGGCAACAATGTTCAGCAAGTCAAACCAATCAACAATCATTAATTAAAACAACAATGAAAAATAAAGGCTATTTAGTTATGAATGGCACACGCTGACTGAATAATAGGAGTCCTCAGATGAAAGAAATATTTCCTAAATGATGCAGATAAGTATTAGATAAGCTTCAAGATAGTTTTACCATGTAAGAGAGAACTCTGAAAGAATATTATCACAGTCTAGGGAAAAGAGTATACCAAACTGGAAAGCTGCCTTTGGGACTCATAAAGTGAGGCTCTTCACTGAGATTCACACCATTAGGCTTATAAACATCTGTGCAAACACTGAAGTGGGCACTCATACCTCAAACATGAAGGTTTTAAAATTGTGGTCTCATAAAACAGGTAAAAAAAGAACATTGAGCCTGTTAATGTGTCTCAGCCTTTTTTAATGGTAGTACTGCTTTCACAATAGAAAGTGGTCTCAAATGCATAGATCCAGATGCTTAGCTGGTGTAACCTCATTTTTTTTTACCGAAATCAGGGGAGTTCTGTTTCTTTATACAACCAGAAATGTGACCTTGGACGTTCTTTCATTTCTTATGCAGTGCAGAGAGTTGAGAACTTGCTTGAAAATTTGTGACTCTTACAAAAATATACTGAGAGCACCACCTGGCTCTACCTTTGTAATTACGAACCATACCTATGTTCCTGCCTGTATGACATTATAATGAATGACTAAGCTTTATTCTGGGGAAATGAAGTGAAGATAAAACAAAAGTGAAATGCTTTAGGGCATTTTGTCTTAATAGAAAAAGTATAAGGAAGTTACAGGCTTGTACCAGCTTAAAACTTTATTACTTAAATAATTGCATAATGGTGCACTGGGAAAATTATTTGATATCTTTAGTATCTGCGCAGTTTCTTGTGCTGTTTTAATACTGAATGGGATATTAATGGCCAAATTTAAGCAGATCTTGTACAAGTTCAAGGCACTTTTTGTTAACAGTGTTCAAGGTTTTCCTTAGTGCTGCTCATCACTGAAAACTGGAGAACACACCTGAGGTTTCGAGCAATGAAGCAGCCTAGGAGGTGGGGGGCATTCTGACACTATCAAAACTGTAAAGCATACACAAAGCCAGAATCCAGTAATGAGACTAACATCTACAAAGGGGCAATTTCTACTAGTCCACAGCTCTCCGGCCAGCAGAGAAAGGGCTAATATGGCCAATGGTCAAACCAAAACCAGCTCTGGGGTACACATTTCAAAAGCATGGCTATGTAAAAATCTATCGAAAACCACAGCAGAAAGTTCACTAACCATTATTTTTATTAAGGTTTAGCATTTTATAGACAGATGGTTTGCAGCTTAAATAGAAGGTCTAGGTTCCTTGTGCCAGACATCAACCAAGTTTGCTTCATCTGTGTAAAGCAGATCCAAGTAGATGACACATACCCATCTTTTCTGTTCCAAAACCTGTAAGTATTTTTCTAATTTAGATGCCACTTGTAGAGCCATACTGTGAAATGGGTAGGATGGTGTTAGCTACATATGTCCACTATTCCCACACCCAGGTATGGTTTTTAGTTATCAGGAAATGAAAATAGATTTCTCTTTCAACAGGCCATCCTTTTTTGATTTTTAATTCTCATTACTGTTTAAAACTGACTGCACATTTTCTGCCGTCAAATACTTTCATGTGAGACTTACCCAGAGGGGTATTTATTCTGGATAAAAAATAATAAATCTCTGGGCTTACTGTTTTTGTTTTTGTTTTTTTTTAATAAATCTGTTGTTCATTTCCATTGTACTTAAGGAAAAAGTGCACTCATTTGAATTATAAATCAATCATCTATAGCCATAATCAGTACAATTCAACTCTATTATGAAATCATCTCTTGATATGGGACACCAAAGTTTTCAAATGTGGATCTAGCTTTGAGTGATGAACCTAATCATACATTAAAGGAAAGGTCTACTCAAAGACAGGAAAATAGGGATGATATAAGGCAGACCTTTTTCTGGAGCTACTAATATACAATGTGGCATCATATCCAGGAACCCTTCTTCCATTTCCTGCCAATCACTAAATACCTGCTTACACTTATTTGGATCAACCAAAAATAACTGCTGGTATAAAACCACGTGAAAGCATCAATGCATGCCAGTAACTCCAGAGCAGAATACCAAAATCTAGTGCCTTGAATACTCTTTACTATAAACCTTTCCTATACAGGGTAAAAGGAATGTGTTTATGCCTGGAAAATGATTTCATAAGAAATGTTTATTTCATTCTGTGTCAGACTTACAGGATTCAAGCTGCAAGCTGCGCAGTTTCCCACTTGCATCTAAGATTATTGCCAAACACAGTCTCAAGCATAAACAGATAAAATCAGTTTAGATGAAGAACAGCAGTGCAGACTAGGATGTATTTATGGGTATAAAATACAGTATTTCTGCTATGAGAGTTTCTGCTCTATCGATTTAATCAAGATACAAGAAAGCGCAGGGATGACAAATGTTACTGATGTGATTGCAGCTAAATTAAATAGGTCAAACCTCAAAATGAGTTCACTTTTAAATTCAGCTGCAGGTTGGGCTACATCTTGCTTCTCCTCCTGTGTCTAATACAGAGAAGAAATGAAGAATGGGAAAAGTCTTTATGGTCTGGCTTGCCTAAGTTCATAAGCATTCCTCTATACCTGAATCTGTAATTGCTGACTCTTGTAAATTTAATTTCATTTTTTGTTAAAGCAGTTGTAAGAGACCTTTCTAATAGGAGACTTTTCATCCATATGTAGGTCCTGGGTAATTTCTTTTATGCCAAGATTTACATTCATTCAACTGAGAAAATAGTTCAATGAATTCACACAGAGTAAATTTTTAGCCAGACTCAACAGACAATGGTTATATTTTGTCCCCATTGGAACTCTTTTTATTTTCAAAACTAGATTTTGAGGAGATGTTAGTAATGCAATATATGTTTATAATTTCAGGTTCACCCAAACTTCAGCAGACACCATTATAAAACCTATTTTGTTACTTCAGAGGCTTTCTGTAAATATTCTGTATTTTCTTGTGGGACTTGATACACTGCATAACACAGTTCTGAAACTAAAATGAAACTGTACTGGGATGTCATTAGTAATGTTTGAAAGCAAGATCCCATAAGGGGTCTCAAGCTAAGATATGAAAACTCAACATCTGATATGTGTATGTAAGCGGCGAGGAGAAGCAGACAGGCCAACCCAATATGGGTGATAAGCAACTTCTACTTTATTTGTGACGCAGTTCACACATATATAGGAGTGGTATTCAGCCACTCCTTCTTGGCATAACAGTATTGGTTAGCCCCCACAGCTTCCTCCACATTCTCCTCCCAGGTCCGGTCTCCGGCCACCTGTGGGGGCCACCCCCTGCCTTGCTTGCACAGTCCTCCAGAACTCTATGGTCCTGCTCTTAGAGTCATTCTGCAACATGTGTATTTCAGGAAACAGTACTCAAAGAAGCAAACCCAATAATTAAGACAACAGAAAAACAGTTCTCTAAATCACTTAGCAATTTCTTCAACCACCCCAGCAGTGTTTGAAGTATATAATTAGAGATGTAGATCCTCATGATGTAGCTGTAAAAATAGTAACAATTCTCAGAGGAGAAGTAATGAAAGTTATAAAGACAAGCTGGAACAAGAGCAATTATAGAGTATGACAGTAAATAGATTTAGGACTCAAGAGTATGTAAGAAACTAATATATCCTAATCAAATTCTGCAGAATATTATAATGTTGATTTTCATCATACTGGGTCTTTCTTCAAGGACTAGAAACAGGTATTTTGAAGAAGGAGGAGAACATAAAGCACTTGCGCTCTCTCTCTTTATCTCTCTGCTCTGCTTACAGGATATTAGAAAAGGCTGCAGCCTTTACCTATAGGGGAAGGGATGAAAGAGTCCAGAGGTCCACGGAGATGCTCCAAGGGCTGAAGCACCTCTTCTATGAAGACAGGCTAAGAGAGCTGGGCTGGTTCAGCCTGGAGAAGATAAGGCTCCAGAGAGACCTTAGAGCAGCTTCCAGTGCCTAAAGGGGCTACAAGAAACCTGCAGAGGGGCTTTTGACAAAAGATGTAGGGACAGGACAAGGGGAAATGGCTTTAACCTGGCAGAGGAGAGACTGAGATTAGATGTTAGGATGAAGTTCTTCCCTGTGAGGGTAGTGGGACACTGTCACAGGGTGCGCAGAGAAGTTGTGGCTGCTCCATCCCTGGCAGCGTTCAAGGCCTGGTTGGATGGGGGCTTGGAGCAACGTAGTCTAGTGGAAAGTTTCCCTTCCCATGGCTGGGTGTTGGAACTGAATAAGCTTTATGTTCCCTTCCAACCCAAACAAGTCTGGGATTCTGTGATAATTTTTCTTGATCTCTGAGGAAGGAAAAGAATTCTGTATTTTTAGAAGGCAGGAAAGAAGAGAAAACTCTTAAAATGCACACTGTAAATACAGCAGAGGAGTTATTTAACATGGTGTCTGTAACACCAAGGGCCTGGGCTTGATGAATGAAATCACCCTTCCAGCCCTATGTTCCCAGCTGCTAAAGAATTCTTTTGCAAAAATAAAAAGCATTGTGCAGAAAGATGTGAGCCTATAAAGCTGTTAAGGGACCTGGAGAGGATTGGTTCCAGTGTTAGAATTGGGTAATTCAGAACTGACTGTGAAAACATTTATCACATGGTCATAAAATCTATCACATGGATCTCTGCCTCTGCATACAATTACATATCAGACTGCAAAGGTGTGTAAAAAGATAAAAAACAAATGACAAAAGACATTTATGATACTACTCAAGAAAAACCCAATAAATTCATTCCCAAAGAAATGGAAGGAACAAAATAAAAAGCCAGTTTTGCATTTACAGCTAATATCACAGAAGCCATTTACATCACATATGCACACTCAATGTAAAATGAGAGCTCATGAATCTTAGGGCAATTTATCATCTGAGTGCTTTGAGTAAAAAGCTAATTGCTGCTACCCAGCAGCTTGGCCTGGCCAAGGAAAAACCTTCCTGGGCAGGAAAAACGTTTTTGGCACGGTGATGCAGGCATACCTGCTGAGTTCACAAGGGAACCCCACAGTACAGAGTGTTCAGGTACCCAGGGTCTCTCACGGTAAAAAAACCCAACCATAAAGCAAAGAAAGAGAAACAGTGTCTATTTTAAATCAGGCCTTTTAATCTAAATAACAGGGAGTGATGAAATCAAAATGAAATACTTTTGTTCTGTATGAAATTTTCCTAGTGAAAGAGACTGGCAAATGGATAGCAATCTGAGGTGCAATTTTCCATTGCATATGTTTTTCAAAGATAAACATCTGATCAGAACAGTTTGTTGTTAACAAGTGAAAATAAGAACCAGAACTAATACAATGCCAGCAGCTTCCAGATCATTAACTATTGTTTATTTCTCCTCATGTTCAGACTTCAGACTGGAGTGATGGAAGATACAGTCACAAATTTGGGAGTCATTTCAAGATGTTCCCATAAACACTGTATCAGGATCCTGGCAAGCCACCTAAGAAAACTTGCTGCCAAGAGTTAAGTTTTTTTCTTTTTGAGTAGTGATTTTTATTGTTAGCATTATTTTCTGCTTTCTAGTCCCTGCAATAGACCATCTATGGTTAGTTTATCAGTTTATATAAGAACTGATTTTCATACTTTGTTCTGTGGCTACTGATGTTTTTCACCTTTGTTACAGCAAACCCTTTAAAACTGTTACATCATGAAACATCAATTATTCCATTCCTGACCAGTCACATGGCAGCCAGAGGGGAAAACCCTTTTTCTCCTTACTTAATGGAAGCCTATTAAAATGACAGGTGAACTGTCAGGAGTAATTAAACTGAAGCAATCTGCAAGAATTCACAGAAAGTGTGTCTGTCCTTCCTGACAATCCTGTTGAGAGCCTATGCCAGGTCTCTCTCAGTTGGTGGTTTGACTAGGATAACAGTGAGCAGTGCCAAACTCACTACAATAGCAGTACAAAATTGCCATAAACATCAATTTAAGCATGAACTACTAATAGGATTGTAAAGGAAATATTTGAAAGTTAGGGGTCCCATATTCTTATATACAGGCCAACTCTCCTGCACAAGCCCATAGTACATAGGATCATAAAAGAGTTAAGGTTGGAAAGACCTTAAGATCATCCAGTTTCAACCCCCCTGCCAGGAGCAGGGACACCACACACTAAACCCAAGTCTCTGTCCAGCTTGGCTTTGAACGCTGCCAGAGATGGAGTATTCACAACTTCTCTGGACAACCTGTGCCAGTGCCTCACCACCCTCACAGTTAAGAACTTCTGCCTTATATCTAACCTGACCTTACCCTGTTTAAGTTTGAACCCATCACCCCTTGTCCTGTTGCTACAGTCCCTAATGAAGAGACCCTCTCCAGTGTCTTTGTAAGCCTAAAATATTTAATATTTCCTGATACTCTGAATGCATGCCAGAGCTCTTAGTTTATGTGGTTATTTTATCAGAGTTGGATTGTGCAAGGAAGCATTCGAAAACCAAAGGTTTATTCTGGATCTTACTATGGCTACATGGTTGCCACACTTAGTCCATCATGAAGCTATTGGTAGTTGTTGCAACCTGCATATTGGCAAGTTAAACTAAATGTTAACATCAGCTTGTAGACTTTTCCGAAAAACGAAGTAATTGGAGTTTACAAGCTTACATAATTTTATGACACCACTGATTATTCCAAATAATTGCACATGGTTGTCAAAAAAAACATATGAGAACCTTTTGCCTAGCTAGAAGATGAAGAAATAAAACACAAATGTTTTTTTCTGGTTAGACTAAAACTCCAGACTTCCAGAAGTCTTTATCTAAGTTCCAGCTATTATGTGGCGCAGAAATAGGGCATAATATTGGGTTTAGATGGAGGGGAAAAAATAATAAAAAAAAATAATCCAGAATACAGAATTGTATTGCTAAATTAAATGATCTTATAGAATAGAATAAACAGTCTTAAGGAAGTCAAAGTTGATGACTTTAAATGTCTAACAACAATCCTTCAGTGTTCTTTTGGTCTGAACATAACAACTAAATAAAATATGCAACAGTAATACGAGACAGGTCAGGTAAATTGCATTTATAACATTGTCATTAATTTGAGATTTCCCCCAGAAAATTATAGTTATGTCTTCACAGTCCATTTCTGGATCAATAAACAAAGAAGAAACCATGTTTCTCATACAATAACTATTTTTATTGAAAAAAGTATGAATTAGTAAATCAAAAATCTTCAAATACCTGAACATGGCCTACATTTGGAATGCCCAGCCATGTAGCCCTACATGCTACATCATAAGCCCAAAGAACTTTACATAACACATACTTCATACCACAAAGGACTCGGTGGATAGGGAGCTCAAGGAGCTATTCATGAGCCAGAAACAGTAATGCTTTCCGCGGAATTCTTCCATTTCTCTGTAGGATGGGAATGAGCTAAAGTGCAAGTAGGCTCAAGGGCTACTTAAATCTAACATCCTGAGCAGGTCAGGAGGTATACTTCAACAGGCACAGGATCCAGGATACCCAGCAGCTCAGCCCACAGGGTGCTTCTACCCTACAGTAGCTAGTGGACACACTAGCTGTTCGAGAGTTGGCCTCATCTCAAGAACTATTCAAAAGGCATGTTCATATCCTTTGTACTTTCACAATCAGATCAGACCTGAAAGCTTTAAAATGTTCTGGATTTTTCTAATTGCACATTTTTACTGGGTTTGGGTGGGGGGTTTTGGCATTTTTATTGTTTGATTTTTTTGTTTCGTTTATTGTTTGAGATTTTTTTTTTTTTCCCATTTTGGTTTTGGTTTTGTTTGTTTGTGGTTTTTTTTTCCATAAATTTCAACTTTGCCTCCCATGCAGGAACTGGACTTTCTTCTTCATTTATGTCCTTCACAGATCATTACTGTCCTAATCCACTACTAAATCCATGATACACCCTCTGGTCTCAGCACATGAGGTCACTGGATATGCCTTTTTTTTCCTTTCTGTTCCAGTGCAAGTCAGAAAGCAGTAAAAAACATTTCCTTCTAACAATTGCCAATTCGACCATGTTACCCACCTTTATCATATTTTATTACTCAGGACTCTGTCCAGAATAATTTTCTCCAATAAAGTTGAAATATAGAAGTCAACAAATAATCTGTTACATTGCAAATTGTCCTTGAACTATTTGTAATTGGACATCAGGACTAAAATAAGAAAAATAATTCCAACAGGAAGAAAGGACTTCTTCAAATAGTCTAAAAAAAACCAAAAAAACCAAAACCAAACAAACAAAAAAAACCCAACAAAACAAAAACACTGTCCCAAAACTAGAATCAGTCAAAACCCTCTACATATTGTACGAATTGTTCAGTTCTCAAGAGAAAAATTTAAGCTCTACAGAGAGATGGAACATCTAAAGAAGTCAAAAAAAAATACCTGGAACAAAGCCATTACAATAATCAAAAGAAAAAAAATACTCAGCAAATTATGTTTTATAAGAAAGTTAATGGCAAATATAACAGAAATAAATGGGATGACAGCATTATTTAATCAGAAACACATTGCACAGTACAATCACAGGACTTAAACATATTTCTTGGAGGAAAATTTTTAAGTTTATCTAAAACTCCTTTGAGGGAGAATTATCCTGTAAAGGTTTTACACTATTCTCTTATCATTCTTACTGTAGCTCTTCATTAAGCTAATTGAGAATCCCCAAAGCACTAAGTAAGTCCCTAAAGAAAATTGGAGTAGAAAAATCAGAAGCCATGTGGGAATGGAATACAAGTTACGGATTCAATGATCAAATTAAAGAAAATAAGAAGAATTTGGAGAAGTCATTAAACTCCACCAATATCAGTCACCGTTTTGAATTTTGGCATTTTTTTGGTGAAACGTCTACCTCTGGTGGCATTGTTCTATAACCTATAGTTAGCATCTTTTTGTTAATTTTGGTTTTCATTTAGAGTTATTTGGTTTAGGAGTTTCCAGATGGTTTACAGAAACCTTCAGTGAGTGTGGAGCTAGGTCAGCTATGACCTAGCTTAAGACAAGAAGACAAGTCTTACCTCAAAAATAACAATTTGACAATTATAATTCACCACAGTATCGGTTACACTTAGATATTTTCTTTGGTAAGACAATTGTTCTGAACAATTTTCAGGTCATTTCATTCAGAGGCATTTTATTCAGGAAACTGCATCTTGATGTAATTGCTGAAAAACTGGGGTAAAGACAATTATCTACCATCTTTCCAGAGTTTAATACTTTCTAAAAACTGGTCATAATCTTGCTAACTACTAGAAAAGAAAGATGACTAATATTTTCAGTATTAATTTAAAATGAAGAGACTCAGAAGAGGAGATACTTCAACCATCTTTTCATATCTATTCATAAATGATATGAAAATACTTGGTTTTTCCCCATTGAAGGAAAATATATACCAATAGCAACACCAAAAAATTGCACTGCTCACTCAGGAAAGCTATCTTACTCCAAAATTGTTTATGTATGCAAAAATCTTAGAAGCACCTGTCTCCAAATCAGCTTGCTTCACTGTTATAGTACTTCGGAATAAGGTCAAAAGGAGAACTGGTCAAATAATATTAAGTCACCAACATCATGTTGTTATGCTTATAAGAAACTTCAGAATTACAAACGTAGGTTATGAAAAACAACCCCAACCTTTCATAGCAAATAGTTTCAAAGTGCCTATAAGCCCACAGAGAAGATCCTGAGATTTCCAGAAGAATTAAAATATGGAAAAATGCATTCCATTTTTTCTTGGAATATTTATAAAGGCAACACAGAAAAATTGACTGCTTTTAGTAACTTAAAGCTTTATCTATCAAACAAACATCTTTAGATTTTATGGAAACCAGCTCTATACTACCAGCAAACATTATAACACTTCTTCGTGGCAGGTCATTATAAGAGTTAAGAATTCAGTGTTCATATGAAATGTATTCAGATACATTATTTGTGTCCTTGTTATGGCATATCAGTGTAGTTTTAGTGTATAGTTATTAGTCTGACTTACCACTGGTTCTTATACACCGGTATAAGAACCACTGGTACAACAAATATATAAGAATATATAAGAATAATATATAAGTATACACTGGTAAAACAAAGGCATTTTTTACCAACAATATATTGAAATACAGACAACTCCTAAAGCAAGAACAGTGACACACTTCATGAGCTGTTACATAAATTTCCTTGTAATCTTCACTTTTTAAGATCAAAAAGTTTTTCCCATGTAACTGTAGCTACTACTATCTCTGAGACCAAAAGAACCCTCTAAACAAGCATTATCTCAGCCAACAGAAGTAGGAATGACACTGGGCAGCCTTAGAGTTCAAAAGAGAAATTTTTACCTTTGAATTTGTTATTTGGATACTCTACCAAGTCAAGATTTCTTCACAGAGCCGAGGAACTCTCATATATATTCTTAACTGAAGTACTGCAATCTTTTTTTAAATTAAAAAGAAGGAATGCAGTGTTATCAGTTACACATAATCAAGGCATTAATACTAGAGAGAGTAACTGCATAACTGCAGGAGCACTGTGCCCCCAAAATGTATTTAGGTGCAGATGTCTGTGCAATGTGGCAGAAGTAGAGCTAACTTCGGTCTGCTTCAAAACCAATTTAACTCTCTGGCAGAAAAGCTATTACAATTATCAATATATCATGGCCACTATAACCGGATAAAACCCTCTACTGCTACCTGAAGCAAGGTCAAAACCACTGTGGAAAAGTCAAAAGGAGAAATTCTGACTAAGATTGTAACATACAATAGCCAAAATACCTCATTTGTCACACTGCTTTTTTCATATCTGTTTCTCCTATAATTTGGCAAGGCTGATCTAGTCATATAAATACTTCAAACATTTCCTTCTTAGTGGGTAGCAGAATAACAATTTTATAATTATGGTAGTGGTGAGTTCTTGGCTCCTGTCTGAATAAGGGTGGAGTTTTCCTCTCCATAGCACTTTGAATTTGGCACATGACTGGAAAATATTAATTTCCTTCACAAACCTAAGTTTTGTGTTACCTTGTTATAAAACTCCTCCAAGTAAGCTTTTACCCTATGAACAATCTTCTTAGTGGAAAGCATAATTGGATATTGTAACTATACTATCATAAAGATATCCTTTTGTCTTCTTTTTTTTTCCTAAAAGTTTCTTCTTCCTTAAAAATAATAATAAGAATGAAACTTTGAAATACTTTTTTAAAAGACACACTGGAAATCCCGAACTAATTCTTGACATTTGGAAATATGATTTTAATCTTGCCTAAGTTCTTCATTTGATTCCTTAAGACCTGATATAACAGCATATTGGGCAACATTTTCCTCAGTCAGCTGGACAGTAGGAAACTTACTTCTTAATAAGCAATTTCTAGGGCCTTATGGTGGATTACCATAATAACAGATGGAACCATTCATAATTAAAACAATGTTGTCTAAAACCACAATTGTGTCTTGTCACAGATCTCAAATAAACACATTTTTAATATGTTCCCAGGGTTTCTTGCTTGGGATATTTTATCTCTTCCTGAATGTCCAAGACTACTGCTGTATTTTACATTATTTATGCTAGGTTAAAAAACAGAGTTGTTTTAAAGTATGCATACTTCAAAGTCACTGTTTTAATTGACTTGAACTGACTTTGGCAGACTACGAAAAGGGACTGAACAGTGCACACACACACCTATGTCCTTCCTCTTTGGTACCCACTCAAAAAAAACACCAAGAAACCAAACAAAACCCAAAACTACAAATAAGTAGAAGTCCACCATCGCTTTCTCCTTATTCTTACATTTCTAGTGAACTAAGCTTGTATCTGCTATTGGAGAAACTGTTGAGACCTGTACGACACACGCTTGAATTTAATACATTCCCATGGCAGTAATGAACAAAGCAGTTCTTTCTTTCAGGAAAATCCTGGCTTGCATTACCCAGGTCCCTGAGCAGTATAGAATTTAGAAGAAAAACAGGAAACCTGTGGAAAACAGATAACTGACCAAACCTAGCTATTTAAGCAGAACAGCCAGTAGCTCTTAAATAAATAATCACATCTATCTATATTATGACTGACTGGCCCTTCCCTCCCTCAGTAGCTGCTCATACTGAAGTGTTTAGGCGAGGTATATGTATGTGTATAAACATGCAAAGGCAAGAAACAGGAGTTAGTGAAGTCTTTACATACACCTTATACTATGAGACTTTATAATTTCTACGTGCATTTTTGGAAAAGGAATTGATATAACCTGTGCAAAGTTAAAAAAAGGCTAAATTTTTAATACCTAAGAGCATACATAACTAAACAGGTAGTGTTCGTATCTACTTCATTAAGTATACAAGTATATATATATATGCAGTCTCAGAAACATATATCCCTGTTCAGGAGTTAATCAAAGTAACAGGGCAATATTTTATTCAGTAATGGAAAATTAGTCATAATGATTACTATTGTGTTTTCTTCCTAAGCTACATTACTTAAACATGATCTCTGATTTTTGAAATACTCTATAATCATCTAGATAACCTTTGGTTTATATTGCCATATCTTACAAATGAAGGTGGGGCATTTTTATTCTCCTCCAATCCAAGTGTTATAGATACTAAATGTAATATTATGTTGAATATAAGAGATTTTGGAAATATAAAAGCCTCTCAGCACAGAAGAGGTATGTGATGATAACACAAACTGGACAGTGCATGTGAGCTGGGGTCCTTTTCACATAAAATATTGCTTTCCCATGTGTACTCAATGGAACATCAGGAAAAACATTCAGGCTTTTTTTAATATTGCCATCTATAAAACACAGTGGGACTCAAGAAAAATGTTGTTTCCCTGGAGTTCTGTTGCCAACCCCCCGTGGCAGGGGGTTGGAACTAGATGATCTTAAGGTCCTTTCCAACCCATACTATTCTATGATTCTATGATTCTATAATTCTATAATATACAGTGATCTTGCAACATTCTGGCTGTGACAAGCAATTTTCAGTGTCCTTAGGTTCATAACCAGCCACTTGGGAAAATCAAATACATCCCTCTGGATGCTCAGAAAGCCTAAGTCTCCTCAGAAAGGATAAGCTGAACTAATGCAGTTTAAATAAAGCAGGACAAGAAGGTACAATGCTCATACTGACCTCCAAAAAACCCTTTATGTCTCAAAGTGCAGAAATAACACTTGCATAACTGTGTTTGTATGGTGACCTCTGTGGAAGCTGGAGCCCCCCTGCTTTCTGCAGTTACTTCTCAATGACAGGGTTTGGAAGCTCCTCTGGGTACAGAACTGTGGAGCTGAGTTCAATTTATGTTGCTTTGTCATTGGCTAGCCATTTTTATCACTATTTGGTCTATAGTAATTTTATTTTTTCTGCAGAAATATTATGTCAAAAAGTTCTGTTTGAATTTCCTAAATACATTTTCATCTTTCAAATTCTAGCATTTCTTCATCCAAAAGCTTCAAGACATGGCAGTAGAACAAGTCACCAGACCGGGCACACTGGGCACAGCTGCGTTGTCTGTTTTTTCACAAGGTACGGCATGAAATATCCATCATTCCCATGTATGAATGGCCTCTGACTCATTCAATTCAGTTTGTCATCCTTTCCACAAAGAAACTGGAAATACGTGTTTGTCCTACAGGGCTCCATCCTTGTGTGTCTCTCCAGGATGGTTTCATCACTGTTTTTAATTCACTTGCATAGTTTTGGAGTCTTACTGAAATTAATATAGCTCTGTAGATATGCAGGTGCATACCAACATGGAACTTATTATCTGCTATCTAAAGTGAGTAATATAATCAGCAAAGCCAGAGATGGCTTCAACCACTTCCATAGTGCTGGCTATCCCTCACCAAGTTCTGAACCACCATTCTGAACCTCCTTCTGTCAGGGTCCTTCTCAGGGTGGTTAATCTATTTCTACTTAGAACTGCCATCTTAGCAAATATCTGTCACAGAATTCCCAATAGCACAAAGCCAGACCTGCCATCACTGGAAACAGCAGATGTCTGTGGCACTGCTTATCGTAGCAAGGATGAGCTGTGGTTAACAGTAAGAGAAGCCAGCAAAATCAGTGGCAAAAAGTTGCTTTATCTTGGATACAAGAATCAAGAACTGTAGCTACATAGAATAACAAAACACCAGAATAGTCTTACTGGTTGCTTGGCGTAGTCAAGCAATGGCAGGAGAATAGCAGACACTTCAAATATCATGAGTGAAGTTATATTACTAGACAGGTTTGTTAGGCCCAACCCTCTGCTTGTATTCAACCTTGGCTAAAAATGCACTCTCTTGCATAAAACTTAGTCCAAGACTACATCCCACAGACCAGCATATAGCAATCATCTTTCTTGTGGTCATGTTGGGGTGTGAAAGAATGTATGAATTATTTTTGCCTGGGGAACCTTTAGTCCTGCATTAATCTGATGGACAGATGAGCACCACAGACCTAGATTAATAACTTGGCTCATTGCTCTGTTTTTTTTAAGGTGTTATTAGTTGCTTCTATTTTCAAACCTGTGGAAGAAATACGCAAATTGCCATAGTTCGGAAAGATAGAAATGGTATTCTTGTAAACATTTCTAAATCCCTTTGGGTTCTCATGTGTGCTGTGACCTGGAGACATCTGAGTCCTGTTCTTTAATTTTCTGGCTTAAAAAAAAAATGTAGTTTGTTGTCCTGGCTCATTGCCTTAGTGGTTTGGTTTCTAAGAACAATGAAATTCTAAAAGAACATTTACACTACAGAGATCCTTAGGACTGGCACTGCTTTTATCTTAGTCACTGAAAGAGAACATTTAATCTACTTGCTATACACTTTTTGAGATTCAGCATAGTGATCCACTTCTTAGCATTATATATGCCCATGCGTTGCATTATAGATTTGTTATTCTTCACACAGATAGAGAAATACTTTAGGCTAAACTAGCTGAAATAGGCTCCTTTCCTTTTACAGAAAAGAAACATTGTGCCATTGTGAGCTTTGACTTAATGTGAACTTTCTTATATTCCAGTCATGAGACTTAACCAAAAACAGCCTTGGGGATATTATGGTGGGAAAAGCAAAGTGTGGTGATTGTACTGGCAATATATTAGCTGGAATGCTTCTTAGCAGCTGGACAGCAGCCTTTTGAAACAGCGTTATTCCAAGAACTATATAGATAAACAGAGGCCTTGGGAATTTTTACCAGTCAAAAAACCCCACAAAAATCCCCTTTGCCAAGCCAACCATTATCCAGACTTTCTCTATATGTGTGCCACGCATGGAGGGTACTTTACTCAGTGCAAGAGATGGCTAGAAATGCCTGCCAAATGCTTTAAGTTATGATTTGGCAAGGGCTGATTTGCAAAGGGGACAAGGAAGAAAAGGGTGTGGGGAAAATGTTTTTTCCAGAGGTCTACCCTGAAGTGATTGTGCAGCTAATTATTAGCAGGTTTTCTCTTTATTACTACTGCTGTCCATCAGGAATTATTATTCTGCCTTATGTTCACAGGACCTCAGGTGACAGTTCTTGCTATTGAGTAACTGTCACATAATAATGGCCAGAACGATGATGCATTATGCTGCAGCTCTACATTACAGCTCAGAGAAGTCTCCACAACCTGAAAAATCTTGCTTGTTCAGCAGAGGCTGAGTTGGACGGACAGCTTTAGTTGACTGGGTGTAGAATGACCATCATACCTTGTCACATCCAAGATGATGCTTGGTCCTTTCCGAGGCTTCCTGCTCAGTGTAGACTTACCTATCCCTCCCAGGGCCACGAAAAAGAAATCTGAAATGCATTTTGTTGCTCTAATTGCTATTAATAAACTCTAATATAACAATCAGCATTGATTCAGTTCAAAGTCTGGAAACTTCAGTCCGCATCTTATCTATTCAGCTAAATATCTTCCTGTAGCTCCAACTAGTTTCAATTCAGACACATCACCCCAGGCCAATAAACTCCATCTCTATAAGCCTCTAGGTTTAAATTTTCATAAGGCAATCAGTAATTGCATCAGCTTTTATTTGCCTTGTCTGAGACACATCAGAAAAAAACCTTGACTTTCACAAGGTGCTGATAATCCATATAATAAAGCCTAAATCTCTAACGCTGGGGATTCCAAACTTCAGACATTCACAAGTTTAATCACTTTTGAAATCTAAGATAAATTTTCATCATCAAACCGTTTTAAAGGTCTTTTTTTTTTTTTTGAAAAAGAGAGGAAAAAACCCTCAGTGTCTTTGAATGTAGGTATCTGCTTTTACTCTGTATACGGATGCAGTTGCACAAGATGTCTTTTTGATTTCTTTTTAGGATAATTTTTTAACCATGATCTCTTCCTTGTTCTGTTTTACTGTGGAACTCCATAGCCAATTGTACTGTATTAGTTTAATACTGGGTAAATCAGATTTAACAATCAAATTAATATAGTGCTTCCTCTAAAATTTTCCTTCCAAATATGATGCTTCTAGCAATATCTGCTCGCTCTCATGATCTTATCAGAGGTCTCTTTAAATAAGACACTTTTGGAATATGAGGAGCTGTGGCTGTAATATTAATATGAGCTGAATTTGTAACAGCATCGCTCAGCCTCATTAAGTTCTGTGAGATACATGACTACTTGTTCTAATTACCTATCTTAAGCTCCAAATACATTTAAAGGGGATATTCAGTATTGGCCCACTCATCTTTCCCCACTGTCTATCAACAGTACTGTGAGATGTCATGTCCATTACTTATATTCATTAGCCATAGGCTTGAGCTGGATTGATCCAGAACCTTCAGATAACAGATCCATACAAAACAGCAAGCCTCTGATTTAGTGTAAGTTTTCAAGAATGTTTCAGACTTCTCAGATGTTTCTGTGGGTAACCAGGATATGCCCTATGAAACAATACTGCTATCAACTAATCCAAATTGCCAGTATTCTTAAAAGTAATATTTTCACGAGAAAGAAGCATTAAAACAATATTTTTTATTATATATGATTTATTTATTATTTTTATTATTCATTACCTGTTATTGTCTAAAACATTTTCTTTACTGTTTTTGACCACAGAAGAAAATAAAATTAGATTTCATCCCAAGACTTATTTCTCTTTTGGTTTTGGGTTGTTGTTTTTTTTTTTAAGTAATCTCTAAAACATAATGAATTTTCAACCAGTAAGCTTTTTATCTATTATTAGTTTCAGGTACTTATTTGGTTTTCTTTCACATTGTGCATATGAAAAGATAAATTGCATGCTCTGATTTCTACTCTGACTTAACAGCTGCTTCGTTCTCTTTTCTGGGGGGAGGATAGAAAGGGGAGGCACAGAAATAACAAATTCTCCAGCATATTAACTCAGAACTATATGTTTTAACTGAGGGACCTTATATATCAAATGAACCAAAAAATTACAGGTGCACTTATTTCTCATGAAGTTATGGTCATTCTTTCATCCCAAATTTGCATTAGTAAAAATAGTATCCAATGCTTCTTCTTTATTAAATCCAAGGCCAATTGAACTCCGTTCAAATATTCATTATGAACTTTAATTAATTAATTAAAATTAAATTAATATTTAATAATAATTAAAATGAGATGGCTATTAAAATATATATAAAGGAAGAAGCAAATTATTCTAAAGAATACATTTCATAATGTATGCTGAGCATCATTTTCTGACAGTCTCGCATGAAGAGGCTTCTTTTTCCCATCTCCTTTTTTTCCACCATTGCTTCATTTTTGTTATTAATTCCTCCCTCCTTCCTTCTCCCTGTAACCATTTGACCCTTTGCTTGGCATTTCAATTAGATATTCTTATTTATTCAAGGGTGATTTTCTTTTAAATTTACTGAAGTATATGCAGATAGGAGAGTTAAGGATACGTTCATGTCATGGATGGCACCCTTGATGTGAATTTATTGGCTGGTTTTGTTACTCATCAACACTGTGGTTGTCCTCCCTCGTACATGTGGTTCTCCTCCTGTTTACCTTGGGTTGATTCCCAAGGCAGACATGACAGGTAGGACTCTCTCATCCCCAACCCCAACACATTGTAAGGCAGATTGCAACATTCCACTAGCATCCACTGTCAATATTTCTTACAGAGAAGAGACATGGCAAATCCTTCTGGTCCCATCATTTCAAGAACCACCACAGAGCTGAGCTACAACACACAATGGAGACCAGGAACGTGCAATAGAAAGTTCTTGTGGTAAGTACCTTGGACTTAATTCTGTCCTCACAACACAAGACCATGGAGAAAGGTTGTGTGGTGAAGACTGGCACATCTAAAAGATAAATAAAGCTGACACGTTACAGCAGTATTAGCTGACAGCACACAGGTCAAGGCTACACCTAAAATCTCCACATCAAACTTTGTCTTACCTCTACTTTCAAGACAAAGCAAACTTTTCAAGCAAGGTCAGTACTGAATTCCTGAGCCCATGAATATACTTAGATTTGAAGCTGTTTTAACTAATTTCATTAAAATGAAACAAGAAGTTAATAAACAGGCCTAGAAGACAAGGATGCTACTATTCCTATTTAAGAATAAAAAGTTAAGAAAAAAAAGCCACAATTTCACTGTTTTTTTTTCAACAGGCATACATTTTTCACTATAAATACTGTAAAGATATATTTGGTTGAAATTACACACATGCATCCATATTTTTAAGAAGCTGTCCTAATATTCATATCCATATAAACGGTTTGAATGCTACACTCCAAGCACTCTGTTAAATATATTTGCTCTTTTCTTTAACAGTGTTTACAGGCTATTTATAGATTTGATGCCTGGGCTTGGTATTCATACATAACAAATGAAAGTGAGATATTTTAAATTATCTTAAAAGTAACATTTTGCAAGTGTTGCAAGGGGGGCCAACAAGAAAGCTGAAGAAGCTTTGAGAAAGGGCCTGTAGGGACAGGACAAGGGTAATGGCTTTAACCTTCCAGAGGGTAAATTGAGATGAGACCTGAGGCAAAAGTTCTTCCCTGTGAGGATGTTGAGGCACTGGCGCAGGTTGCCCACAGAAGCTATGGATGCTCCATCCCTGGCAGTGTTCAAGGCCAAGTTGGGCCTTGGAGCAAGGGGCTTGGAGCAACCTGCTCTAGTGGAAGGTGTCCCAGCCAGTGGCAGGTGGTTGGAACTGGATGAGCTTCCAAACTAAACCTCTCAATGAATCTGTGTATATTGCCTAGTCTTTAGCAGCAATGCTAGCTGTTGCCCTAACAATTCGTTTTTAGTAAAATTTGAGAAAACAAAATATTGTAAGTCCCCCAGTATGAGGCTGAGGCCAATAATACTTCTGAAATTAACTGTGTGTTACAGTGGAGAACCAATATTAGCTCTGTCCTGTCCCTAGCTGTATAAATATATTGTGGCAAAGCCTGAGTAACAGTTATTGATGAAGATCTCATCTTGCCAGGACCTTTACTAATAGAAGACAAAAAGATTGACAGTTCTGTCAAATAAAAAGCATTAACGTAAGCTGACAAGAAGAGTTACACTTTAAAGATATACTAGTTGATCTGGAAATCAACATATTTTCCTACATATTTAGAATAAGACCTATTATATCTTTTTGTTAAGTGAGCTATCAACTGAGATAATGATTTTAAATCTCATCTATTATATTGATTAAAACATGGTGTAAATCAAATCATTCTTATTCCTGTTCTCTTGCAACATATGCTTAAAATACTTTCTGATAATTGTTCATAGAAAAATTCATCTGTTCAGAGAACTGCCCACTCAGACAAATACCTAATACCTTGTGAAAGTTTACTGTTCAGGAATCTTCACAACTAGTTATTGGGGAAGCCTTTTCAAATCTGGTAAAGAGAGCTAAATACTACTTTTTGTTTCTCCTACAAAAGATTAAATCCATCTTTTCCCCCAAAAGAAATAAAACTCTGACTTCAATAGGATTTTACTTTTCTTACGAATGAACTTTGTTATTTTATGCATTGTTTTCATTAAAATGTGTTCTTGACATTTTTAAGTTGTGATTCCAGCAAATTCTGATGAATTTTGGTAGTAAAACAATAGACAATTAATGCTGGATGTAGGAATTCTAGGATAAAGAATGATTCCACTAACACCATTTGAGAAGCATATAATACAAACAAGGTGATGTACATTTTCCATAGTTCTGATTACAACAGTTCTTTACTTTAAAAATAAAATAATAAAATCACTCACATCTTCCTAATAAATATTAGATCTTTACATGAAAATGCATGTTTGTTTGTTTGCTTTTTGTTTTGTTTGTTTGTTTCGGATTCTTCGGGGGGTGTTGGGTAGGAATCAGAGGAATGAACAAGAATAAGCCTTGTTCCCCCACTGTTTGCATGAAGCAACCTCTTGCTATCATACGCAGGATGACTGAATTTAAAGAGAAAGTATCAGAGCAAAGGGTAGAAGCAGGCAGTCTTCCTTTAAAAGGACATACAAATGCTGTAATAATGGAATATATAATATTTAAGTTATACTTGCAGAGGGATGCTACACAACAAGTTCAGTATCAATAAGTAACTTACAAATCATTAAAAACCATCTATCACTTCATTCATTCTACCTGGTTGTCCAGCTACCCTTTCACTTACCCTCGTATCCTAAAAATTCGACAATTTCAGTGCAAAGTATCAATTTACCTTTTCCTTTTTGAAACACAGCTTTAGTTCGCTCTAACCTGGAGTGCTCTAAATACATGAATTTGGCAGTAAGTTGACTTTTTCTTTTTTAGACAAGTTTAATTATCCCCTACTGCAGCATAAGCAAACTATTTAACTCAATAAAAATAAATGTAGAAGGAACTCAACCCAGTAATTTTAATTTGCCCATTCTCATGTCACTAACACATCTCAATCTTAAATAAGCACAGCCAGCCACTTACTTACTTCTCCTTATTTAGAGGACAACCAGCCTAAGCCTATGTTTGGGACCGTGGCACCTGTTTTCAAAGATCAGATCCCAGTCTCTACCCCTCCTTCCTGAACATAAACATGAACACATACACATTTCATTATGAGTTCTTTAAAGGAGATAAATATGAATTTTGAAGAAGTCCCAAGCAGCTTTATATTAGGCTAAAATCCAAGGGTTTTTTCAGGCTTCTTTTGACCTCTGCATACTATATATCCATATTATCAAATAATTTCACTCCCTGATTAACTCTTCAGCCTGTTTGCTCACACTGCGATTAACAGCAGTTGTCTCCAAGCTCCCATCTACAGCAAGCATAAAGAAGAAAACCTGAAACCTGCTAACATGGTTCATTCAAGATTCCTGGTATCTCAGACCTGGTAAAAAAGTTTACTCAAAGCAAGTTCAGAGCTAGACTACTCCATGTTTTCAGTCCTATGACTGGATCAGTCCTTCAAATGTTCTCAGGTAGTCTTGTCCCTTTAAGCACCTCATGAACACTCGTGACACGCAACCTAAATCTTCCTAGGCATACTATAAATTAACATGTTTTTCAAGATGCAAGATATTCTCCCCATTATATAGGCACTTAGAACTAAAAATAATTGTAATTGCATCTTTGGGCAGTATAGGCCTTGATGGAAGCAGAGGCGGAGAACCAGGCAGTGAAACTGCAGCCAGCCTGATGTGAAGGACCAGCAACAGCTGTTGCTTTCCACTCTTTGAAACATGCTCCAGGGGACACCTGCTTCAAAATGCAGAGAATATACAATATAAACATGTAGGTATGTACATAGACATGGAGGGTATTTCTGGAATATGAATTGAAAGAGCTTATTCTAAATTTGATCCCTGCAGTGCTATGTGCATGTCATTATCTATGACAGAAATCTTTTGCTGCTGGTTTTCTATGTTTCCCCCTCATTTTTCGTTTTCCCCTGTTATGAATGTGAATGCAATTTCACGAGCAACTTTTCTAATTCTCTGGTTAAGTCCTAGCTCTGGGACACTTTCATGGCCTGACCTCTCAGAACAGAGATTGTTTTGAGTGGCAAATATAACATTCACTTGATTATAATTATTTTGCTCTAAGAGTGCTTGCATTTGGAGGCCAAGCCTAGCCCCAGTAGGGAGCACTAGCAAAACTCCCAATTGTTTCAGTGGGCTTTGCACCACTTTCTAAATTCAAATGACATTTTGTTTCTAACTGAAAGACTATACTTCGAAATAATATTTTATGTTCTATTCAGAGATTTAATTAACTTTGCAGATTAATAAGTTTTTATTACAGGAATTTAGACTTGTTATCTGAAGCCTTTGGCAGATGTTTTCATACATGTTCAAGTTAGCTCATGTTTAAGAACCTTCCAGTCACAGCTCTCTCTGTATTTTCCTAATCAGAGTTAAAAATAAATAATCAGCTGTAAAAAAAGAAAGAAAAAAGAAGAAAATAAAGAAAAAGAAAACTCCATTCCTTGAGATAAGATGGTAAAACAAGAAAAATGATACGGTAGAGAAAGAAGAAGGAAAATAAATACCTTCACAACATAAAACAAATCAGTCATGGGAGATGTCCTGATAGGCCTTTACACTTTGGCTATACCTAGATCTGTATTAGCAAGCTAAGTAGAGCCAGGGCCCATTTGCTGGCTCTAAGGCCAATTGGCATAGCTACGCCACACACACACTCTGAAGCATTTGAGACTAAACTAGGATTGCAACAGGCAAGCTACCTTGCACAGAGCAGGACTCAGCCCTTCCAAGGACTGACAAATGCCAGCTCTGCATTATCACAGGTAGGTTACGCAGGTAGTTGGCATAAGGAAGCATAAGCAGAAAAACATTAACTGCCAAGCAAAGAGACATATGTATGCTTCTGTCTGCGAGTGTGGCACCAAGACCACCCAGAACACAGTGGTATGTACAAAACTAAAGAAGCTGATAGTTCAGCCCATGAATACTAATAAGCGCTGTCATAGAAACTGGTTAGATGGCACTAAAAAACAGTAAAGACTCCCAATTTTAAAAACGGGCCATTTGAAAGACACGTAGCTCTGACTACGATAGTAAGAGAACCAGTGCACTGAGCAGAGTGCAAAAGTTGAGATCATGTTGCTGATTTAGAAACAGAATGCCAAAAGATCACATAGTATACTGTTATATCTTTGGCTTTAAACTTGAACTCAAAATATATCATTTCAAGAATGTTTTGCATAGTCTCCTTTTATATCTCCAGTGCAAAATCTATTTTGATAGCATGGCCCTGGAATAAGTCTGTTATTTTTCACATTTTATCATTTTTTGAATCAGCATGCTATGACACAGCTTTCTTACCTTTCAACCCATGCCCCTCTCCTCCCTAAGGCAAAAATAAAACACACTGCACAACTTGTAAAAGCAGAGAGACGTGCTAGAGTGGAAATCTCCATTCACTGAGGGAAGGTTTTGCATCTCCAAAGAAAAACAAAGATAAAAGTTGAAGAGTGTAGTTAAGATACCATATGTGCTCAGCCACCTTCCTTAATGAAGCAAAAGGTCTAAAGACAAAGATGTGGAACTGTGTAAAAGAGGAAATCAATAAAAGAAGAAAAAAAAGTTGTAATGAAAAAAAAAAAAGGCTTAACCATCCAAATTAAAAGCATTGAGGATGTCATTTTGGAAGAACATCACTCTTCCTACCTGACATTGTGGATCTATCAACAGGATTATATATACAACTGAAAACCACAGCAAAAACTTGGATGAGATTTACATATACCCTAATTTAAGTTCAGCAATACAACAAGAAGTGTCAACATACTGACTAAGGTCCATACACTTTTTGTATAGGAGAGAAAGAAAGTTGCACATCATGCAGTAATTAAAAATGTTTATCCATAAAGAACAGGAACAGGTCAGGTCAAAAAAAGGCTCAAATATTGGAAGGGAATATCCATTTACTATTGTCCTTTGCTTCTTCACATTATTTTTCTGTTCACAGAAACAGCACTTAAAGTCCTCTCACAAATGTATTTTTTCTTCTATCCAGTTTCTGTTTCAAACTTAAGGATAGTGAAAAAAGTTTTTTCATTACCATCTCCATTTTTAGGGCAAGAGAACAGCAAAGGCAATATTCATACCTGGAGAAGGGCCAAAGTGATATGAATTGCTAAAAACCTTGAAAATAGGCCAGATATACAGGAAGGGTAAGATGCGAGGAAAACAGATGGACACGGGAAGGAAGGTAATGATGGATATTACTGGTGGAGTTCCTTGATATTTCAAATTTTCTAAGGTCTCCATCCCAAACACCAAGAAAGTGCCAACAAAATACGCTGTTAATGCAAAAGTAGTAGAAACTGATAGTATGTAGGAGGTGGAGGCTACATAGAGAAATAACTGGTTGACACGGAGCAGGCATAGACTGATTGGTCCCAGGAGCTCAGAATTCAAGGTGGAGTCATAGCAAAATGTCTGTATCTAAAAGTATCTGCTGCTGTCTCATTAGCTGGCAGGACTGGAAACTGTTTATGACAGGTTATATATGAGCAGGGTATCACAGCCACAGGGAATGCAAGGATCTTAATGTTTCAGAATAGAGATAGAAAATACTGTCAGTTTACAACACATTCATAAGACTCATGCAGGTAGCTAAATACACGCAATAATAACTAGTCAGATTCAAGATATTACTTCAGAATGGGATTATTTTAGAGAAAGTTTTGATAATCCTTCCAAGAACAACAGAATGTCATCCAAGAGGTTTGGAAGAGATAGGAATAATACCCACAAATTCATTGTGGGGAATGGAACAATTCAGGAAGGAAAGGAGTTGTTTAAAGAAAACAATGGCACAAGAACAAATGGATGAAGAATAGTCATACATATGCTCAAAGTAGAAATTAAAAATCAGTTTCTGAAGAGAAGTAGCATTTTTCTTTAGATACGTTCCCAGAAACTGCAGAGTTTAGCTCTCCATCATCTCTATCACATGACATGTGTGCACTATTTGCGTTGAGAATTATGAGGGAGATTACATGTCCCTCTGGGAATCCAGCCCTGAGAGTGAGATATCTGTTGTCTTAAATGAAGCAAGCAGAAGGGGACACATAAGTTGATATGACAGGACAAAAACTTTAGAAGCTGTATTAGGAACTTAAAAGTCAAACTACAAAGTTATACCAGTCCTCCTTATCTGGAAGCACTAACTAAATACCCATCAGGTTCCAAAGAAACACAATTCCTCCTCAGCACACCACCATACAGCACAAAGCTAGTCCCGGTGTCACTTTCTAGTCACAACTCAGACTGATTTTGAGAACTTTTCTGAATCTGATATACAAAACTCAATTCTATTGCATGCAGGAAAGTTTGTAGAATCAATAGCAACAACATAAAGCATCACATAATTACATCCTGTAGCTTATACACACTATGTACTTGAATAAGATACTCACTGTTCACTTTTCACTTTTTCAGCACTCAATAGTCTTTGAAGATGAGACAAATGTCACAATGCTAAGTATGGTCTAAGATACACTTCCCAGCTTTCCTATACAGTTCAGTTGAATACATTGCTGACTATGGTACTGATTGAGAATCATAGAATCATAGAATAGTTATCTCCCTCTCCTTCAAGTTTATTGAAGTTTTCTTATATACTAAATATGTCAATGGGTCTAGATTGCCAGAAAATATATATAAATATGCATGCATCCTAGGAGCAAGTGTTGTGTTGTGCTTGAACTATTTCTGGGATTTGGGGAAGCAGGGGCAGAAGAGTTAATTTGAGGCATAAGTTACTTTGGAATTTACCCTTTTGTCAGCACTTTGCCCCACAAAAGGTTTCCAAATATGGGACCCATGCTTCATCCTAAAATGTCAAGGAAGAGGTTTCACTGCCTTGGTCTGAACTACTGCAATGTTTTCTTTTTAAATCATATGCTAATAACAAAACCAGATAGATTCAGTACTTGCTATGCATTATCACAACACCAGAGTGACTATTTGGCAATTACACCAGAAAAACACAACTTTTGATTCCTTCTTTCCAGGATAGATTTAGTAGAGCTAATAAAGGGTCAGAGGACTACCTGCATGACCAGTGACACAGAACAACTTGCCCACATGGTTACATGATTACAGAGACTTGGATTGTCTTTTCCAGTCTGAGAAAATTCTAAACTCTCCATGGCATAAAAAATACTGTATACTACAGAGCATCTTAGACACAAAAGGATAAACTAGTTATGATGGCTCTGACCCTGCAGTTAATGTAAGGGTCAGATGGTAGTTATTAAGTGCATATAGATGCAATTCTATCAAGACTGTTCCTTTTGAAAATCCATCTCATTGTATCTTTTACTATTTTTTTTTCTCCATGGAAATCCAGTCAAAAAATATACTAAATGAGTCTTCTGGATTTTCCACAGTTCCAAAGAGGTGTGCCTACTTGTCAACTTGTCTACTTTTAGGTCACTGCTGTATTACAGGAACTGGTGAAGGGTGCAGCTTGTAGACTGAAACTGCCAGGGTAGTCACAGTGGTTCTTCAGGTTTCTAGAAAGAGAGACTATCAAGCTAATGCTTGATAATAATCAAGTAAGTTCATAATTTTCATCATTTTTAGGAGTTGAAATTAAGATAAAAATGAAAAGCAGAGTTTCCTTGTTAGACTATATGTGGATTAATCTAACATACTGATAACAAGGTCTTTGTATTGTGGTATGGCAACTTCTAGCTATTGCGCTGTACGTCACTTGTGTGTAGCTAGGGGGAGCCTCAACCTGTGAAGCTTCTTGTCTAAATAAATGCAAGATGTCAGCTGTAAATAAATGAGGTAGAGAGGTGGTTCATTGGTATGCAACTGGCAGAATCAGAATGAAGGTATTCTACTTCCAGAAGGTCATAGTCAGTATAGTATTAATTGAACCTAAAAAAAATACCCCACACTCTATTGGTTCCAAACAATGTGTTTATATATAATGTATTGCTATGTATGAGTGTGACAATAGATAATGGTCTGTGGTGAAACACCCAAAGGCGGAAAAGTACTGTTTGTTCACTTTGGCTCCTCCCTGGAGAGTCCTGCTTTGGCTGCTCTCCGGAAATTAAACTTTGGTTCCTACCCAGAAAGTTCTGCTTTAGAACTCCCTGGAAAAGTCTCAGTCCTTGGAGACCTTTCTAGATATTGGTGGCCACTTCTTCCTACATAGGCTGGAATGTGTTGGAAGGAGTATGTATTTTTGTCAGTATAAAAGCCTGATCCTCATGAGATGTGGGGGAGGTAGAACCTCATACCACTGAGGTCAACATGGCCTCTGTGGGGAGGTCTCCGCTAAGGTTGTGCCTGCCACCTCGCACTGCAATGGTGATTCTCAGAATTGGTTTCCTGATTGTCTTCACAGGATCCTTGGGGTTGGAAAGATAACCAAACACCAGAAGTATCCTTTACTGTATCCTTTACTATCTCTGTATTTTCCTATATTAATAAACTAGTTAAGAATTCTCTATTTGTCTCTCATTTTCTCTCACCTGGAATCCTCGAAGTCTGGAACAACTCACAATGAAAGTGACTGTTTTAAAACTTTTCCCACTAATTCCATGAAATAAAACTGTGCCAGGATCCAAAGTGTTGTGGTTTAAACCCAGTCAGGCAACTTGTTCACTCACTCCCAGTGAGTGGTGCCAGGCTGACAGCAATCGAGCCCCCCACCCCCACCCCAGGGGCTCTCCCCTTCCCCACTCCCGGAGGAATGGGGAGGAGGATCGAAAGAGTGCAACTCCCACGGGTTGAGGCAAGAACAGTCCAGCAACCAATGTACAACACAAATCACCACCGCTACCACCAACAACAACAATGATAAGAGAAAATAACAAGGGAAGAGAATACGATACCACCAGCCAAGAAACGAGTCCCACCTGGAAGCCCGTGTCCTTCTGGGTAACTCCCAGTTACCCCCCACCCCGGGCATGACGTGCTGTGGCATGGAATACCTCTTTGGCTAGCCTGGGTCAGGCGCCCCGTCTCTGCTTCCTCACAGCTTCCCCTCCTCCCTGGCAGAGCATGAGCCTCACAAAGTCCTTGGTCAGGGTAAACATCACTTAGCAACAACCGAAAACATCGGTTTCACCAACACTGTTCCCAGGCGGAAGTCAAAACACAGCACTGCACCAGCTACCACAAAGGAGAAACATGACTGCTACTGCTGAACCCAGGACACAAAGCCACAAAGACTGAGATAAGAAAGCTCTTTATTTTTTCCTTCACCACTTAAAAGGTTCTTTCATACCTACTTTCTAATGTTGCAAGGTGCTGTCTTCCAGTTTACAAAGACATAAAATATATTACAGGAATTATAAATCTCTCACTCATGTACACAGAATACTAATTTTCTCTATTGCTTGTTCCAATCAACTCTCTGATTTTCATTAAGCACAGCATAAAAGCCAAAACCGCATTTGGGACACAAGTCTGAGTGTTATTTGAGAAAGACCCTCAGGTGGCTGAACAGCAAGCTAGCCAACTTCACTCTCAAGCAGAAAGATTTCTAAGAGCAATTTGGAGTATAACTATTAAATCTATTAAATTATGTGAGTTTCAAGCCCAGTTAAAACTGTTAAACTCCAGATTCAGAATGCATATGCAGCACTAGGACTTCAAACCAGTCGAGAATATCTGAATTAAGTCAATTCCTAAATATCTTTGCCTCCCAATGGCTCCACAGACATATTTACAATGGAACCAATGTCTTTAAAGACAATTTACCAAGAAGTAAATTTCTTTAACCATTTATCAGATGATTTCTAGTACATTACTGTTTGCACTACAGCAGTGCCCAAGAACCCTGTCACCAAGCAGGGCAGCTTTGAACAACCCTGACTAGGACAACTCATGTTCCTAAGAGTTTATGTGCACAGAAAACAAATCCCCAAGCATAGCATCTGTATGTAAAGTAAGTATGTTCTTATTTTAAGCAGTTTGAATTTTAAAAATCCATTATATTTACTTGTTTGCAAATAGTGTTGGCTGATGAATGGTATCTGTACAATTGATAAGTGCTAATATGAAGCTATTTCTGCACATGTTTGGCAAACTATCGGACTCTCATGTTAAAGATGGGATATTTATTTTGAGAACTGGCTAGAGAATACGAGTTCTTTTAAGTTGTCTTAAGTTGTCTTTAAAGCTTTTACAGTTTAATCTCCATTTCCCTCTACAATTTGTGCATGGAGGCGAAATGGAGGGAGGAATCTTCCACATATTTTAACAACATGGTTTGGCCAAAGTGTCTTTTTTTCTTTAAAAAGGTGTGAAATTATTTGAGTTTTTGCTATAGCTAAAAAATATGAGCTCGAACCTATGATTCAAAAATACTCCCTTTCCATTTTGTCCAAGATTTGGAAGCTCTTCATTTCTTCTCACACACTTAAACACCAACCAACCAATTACAACAGCTTACATTTCAGACTCTATGTGTTACCTGGCTGTATAAGTAAGAAAAGCATCCTATTTTGGAAAATAACAAAAAATTCATTGTTGCCTAACCCCTTAAATTTAGCTGAATACAGTAAAAATAATTAAACGTAACAACTGCTAGCAAAATATTAGAGGCTCCCAGCAGATATGTTTAGAACATTCTCTAATACCCCAGAATGGTTTTAAGAACATTGTAGTCTTCATTAGCAGACACCATTCTTCAGTTCATGTATGCAAAATGGACAAAGAAAACAAGGTTATAGGTAGGATTTCCTACCACCTGACCTTTTCAGATTGTGAAAAATAAAGAATAGGTAAGGGGTTATAATAAAACTAAGCATGCCTCCTTTAATGCTCTTCATTAGTGCAGACTGATTTGGAGTTGGTATGTCATGGTTTCAGTTCAAGATCTGAAGCTTCTCTATTTCAAAGAGAATTTTTTCTCCTGTTGTTTTGGCTTACATCCTGAAGTCAACAGTGCTACCAAATTACCCCAAATTTTATTCATTATCCTACAGAAATTATTTTTATTTACAAAAATGAGCAAGAAGATTTATCATTTTCTTCTCCTTTAGACTCAAACTTACAGACTTTAACATATAATGTGCAGGCATACACACATGCACCATCACAGAATGGTTGAGGTTGAGTAAAGGTCACCTGGTCCAACCTCCCTGCTCAAGCAGGGTCACAGGATTTGTAACCACATTGCTCAGGATTGTGTGCAGACAGGTCTTCAATATCTTTAGGGAAGATGGCTCCAGAACCTCTCTGGGCATCCCATTCCAATGCTCAGTCACCCTCACAGCAAAGTTCTCCTGTTCAGGTGGAACTTCCTGTGTTTTAGTTTATATCAGTTGCCTCTTGTCCTGTGACATAGCACCACTGAGAAGAGTCTGGCCATACATACATGCATACAAGCAGTATTCAAACTGAATGCCTTTCGGATAAAAGTATTTCTTTATGACTTTCTAACTACTCTAAAAAGTAACAATAATTAAAAATCATAGCTACAGATGATACATACACTGCCTTCAGCTGAAAGTATATGTAAAGTACTAGAGACAGTTGTCCAGCTGGACAACTGCCTTTTATTACAACTGGACAGGGAAACTGCAAGTTTTAACACAAATTCCTTCCCCTGGCAGTTTCTTCTGTCTCTGCATTCATGTTATTTTAAGACACTTTCATTTGATCATTCAGTATTTTCCACCACTGACTAGGTGATGAATAGGCTTGCCACCTTGTTTAGTTTCCCATCTCCTCTCCCAGTTTGAATATTTCTATAGACATAAAAGCCAAATGAAATAAAAGAACCAACAGAGGTATTTTTTTAATGCATTCAACAAACAAAAATTCCACATGAAAGTCCAAACCCTCTCTGGGTCCATGTGTTACCTCCTCCCTTTCAAAAAACTATTGCTACATTTCACTCAATATTAATCTCAGCAGAATTTTAAGGAAAAATATCTATTCCTTCTCAAAACTGTCAATTCCTTCTTCAGGAAGCTGTTCTCTCACTGAACCTTTTCACATTTTAGTACTTTCTTAGCTTCCTGTATGCAATCTTTCCCACTTTTCTACTTCACTTTTTTCTTTTAACATCATTTGCTAGAGCATGTCTTTTCTGGTATTCCTGTCTTTCAAGATGTTGCAGTGCCTGTCTCCTGTAGCTAAACCTGCTAAATTTCACCTTCTTTTCCTTTAACATCCAATTCTGCTTTTGCTTTTTGTCTCCATGTCATTCTGCCACATACATATCCAGGATAACCCTAAAATAAATGATCCCACTGGATACCCTTTTATAGCTCATCTTCATCCTCTTTAGCACCTGGGATACTTTACTACTTCATTAGTAGTTCTAGGATACATCTACTACCAACCACCAAAGACTCCAAATATGATGACAGTCTCCACCATTTACTCAAGGTTGGCAGAATCGTCACAACTCCTTAGACAAGAGTCTGCACTTCCTGAGGATGCTTTTCCAGTGTAACTACAGCATCTTCCGTAAACCTGAGTCAGAAGGGTCAGTTGCTATTAGTTGCTATTCAGTTCCCAGTGGAAACTTCAGGACTAATTCTCCACAATTAGTATCATAGAATAGTTAGGGTTGAAAAGGACCTTAAGATCATCTAGTTCCAACCCTCCTGCCATGGGCAGGGACAGGTCACACTAAACCATGCCACTCAAGACACTGTCCAACCTGGCCTTCAACACCGCCAGGGATGGAGCATACACAACTCCCCTGGGCAACCCATTCCAGTGCCTTACCACCCTAACAGCAAAGAATTTCTTCCTTATATCCAATCTAAACTTCCCCCGTTTAAGTTTTAACCAGCTACCCCTTGTCCTGTCACTACAGTCCCTAATGAAGAGTCCCTCCCCAGCATCCCTATAGGCCCCCTTCAGATACTGGAGGGCTGCTATGAGGTCTCCACGCAGCCTTCTCTTCTCCAGGCTGAACAGCCCCAACTTTCTCAGCCTATCTTCATACGGGAGGTGCTCCAGCCCCCTCATCCTCCTCGTGGCCCTCCTCTGGACTTGTTCCAACAGTTCCATGTCCTTTTTATGTTGAGGACACCAGAACTGTACACAATACTCCAGGTGAGGTTTCATAAGAGCAGAGTAGAGGGGCAGGATCACCTCCTTCGACCTGCTGGTCACACTCCTTTTGATGCAGCCCAGGATACGGTTGGCTTTCTGGGCTGCGAGTGCACACTGCTGGCTTATGTTCTTTTTCTCATCGACCAGCACCCCCAAGTCCTTCTCTGCAGGGCTTCTCTGAATCTCTTCTCTGCCCAACCTGTAGCTGTGCCTGGGATTGCTCCGACCCAGGTGTAGGACCTTGCACTTGGCATGGTGAAACTTCATAAGGTTGGCATCAGCCCACCTCACAAGCATGTCGAGGTCCCTCTGGATGGGATTCCTTCCCTCTACAGTATCAACCACACAGCTTGGTGTCAACGGCAAACTTGCTGAGGGCGCACTCAATCCCACTGTCCATGTCACTGACAGAGGCGTTGAACAAGACCGGTCCCAACACCAGTCCCTGAGGGACGCCACTCGTTACTGGTCTCCAGGCGGACATTGAGCCATTGACCACAACTCTTTGTGTGCCACCATCTAGCCAGTTCTTTATCCACCAAGTGATCCATCCATCAAATTGATGTCGCTCCAATTTAGACAGGGATGTTGTGTGGGACAGTGTTGAACGCTTCACACAAGTCCAGGTAGCTGACATCAACTGCTCTACCCCTGTCCATCAGTTCTGTAGCTCCATCATAGAAGGCCACCAAATTGGTCAGGCAGGATTTCCCCTTAGTGAAGCCATGCTGGCTGTCACCAAGCACCTTGTTGATTTTCATGTGCCTTAGCATGCCATCCAGGAGAATCTGCTCCAAGATTTTGCCAGGCACAGAGGTGAGACTGACTGGTCTGTAATCCCCAGGGTCATCCATTTTCCCTTTCTTGAAAATGGGGGTTATATTTCCCATTTCCCATCAGCCCACCTCACAAACATGTCAAGGACCCTCTGGATGGCATTCCTTCCCTCCAGTGTATCAACCGAACCACACAGCTTGGTGTCATTGTCAAACTTGCTGAGGGCACGCTCAATCCCACTGTCCATGTCAGAGAGAAAGACATTAAACAAGACCGGTCCCAACACCGATCCCTGAGGGACACCACTCGTTACTGGTCACCAGCTGGACATTGAGCCATTGACCACAGCTCTTTCCATGTGGTCATCCAGATAGTTCTTTGTCCACCGAGTGCTCCACCTATCAAACTGATGTCTCTCCACTTTAGAGACAAGGATGTCATGTAGGACAGTGTCGAACTCTTTTCACAGATTCAGGTAGATGAAATCAACTGCTCTACCCCTGTCAATCAGTTCTGTAGCCCTATCATCAAAGGCCACCAAACTGGTCAGGCAGGATTTCCCCTTAGTGAAGCCATGCTGGCTGTCACCAAGCACCTTGTTTTTCATGTGCCTTAGCATGCCTTCCAGGAGGATCCGCTCCAAGATTTTGCCAGGCACAGAGGTGAGACTGACTGGTCTGTAGTTCCCTGGGTCATCCATTTTTCCCTTCTTGAAAATGGGGGTTATATTTCCCTTTTCCAGTTGTCAGGAACTTCACCTGACTGCCATGATTTTTCAAATATGATGGACAGTAGCTTAGCAACTTCATTCACCAGCTCCTTCAGGACCTGCTGATGGATTTCATGAGGTCCCATGGACCTGAGCAAATTCAGGTTCTTAAGATGGTCTCGAACCAGATCCTTTCCTACAATGGGACTAAGGTCTTCATTCTCACAGTCCCTGCACCTGCCTTCCAAGACTTGGGTGGTTTGGTCAGAGCCTTTGCCGGTGAAGACTGAGGCAAAGAAGTCATTCAGAACCTCAGCCGTCTCCAAATCCTGTGTAGCCAATTCTCCCGATAGCTTCCGGAGGGGGCCCACATTGTCCCTAGTCTGTTTTTTATTTGCTACATACTTATAGAATCCCTTCCTGTTATCCTTAACATCCCTAGCCAAAGTAAAGCACTAGTGGAAACCTTGCAGTACACCCTTTGATAAACCTATAAGCAAGCATGCAGTGAGATTAGGCAGTCTTTCACAAAATCTTTGCAATGTTACCCTGCAAAAAATTCAAAGCAAAGCTCAACAAGACTAATGAGAACAAATCCAGATTTTAAGGAAAGTTTTCCATGGGTTTGTGTCTGGTGAAGGATAACCTTCAAACTGAGTTTTCAGTGAAAAATCTCATACTATCTGCCTTGTCATACGATCACCCCCCCTAAAAAAAAATAATAAAAAAAATCAATAAATGTATTAATGCAGAGAGAAATATTATATTTATCCCAACTGCAACTTTAAGATCTTGAAAATGTCATTGTAATTCTTCATGGAAGTTCCTACCTGGTGATATCAGGCTATCAGCTTCCTCAAAGGAAATGCATTTAATATAATCAAATTTGCAGAAGGAGAAGACTGAATTTCATAATGCCAACATAAAAATAATAAGAATAAAGAAATATCCAAATTACAATGTTTAAAAGTCATAATTCTGAATTTTCTAATCAAACCTCGCATTTACATTTCCAGAGTAGAGTAGGCAAGTGTGAAACTTGAATTTTGGATAACTTTTTGATAATTTCCCCTATAAACAACACAAACATTTTTATGTGGGAAAAGGACTCCCTATTTTCCTTATGCAAACTAGCAACCATCTTCAGCTCCACCTTAACAGCTTTTCCATTGTAACAGCAATGTAAATGGATCAGGAAAAGGAGCTTGCGCTGTCCTGAGAACATTGCAACAACTATAGTCATACCAAACCTTTACAAAAACTTCTGGAAGCTTCATAGAAAACCTGAAGGGAAAGACACGGGAAAAAAGATGTAATTAGTATGTCTCTTAAATTTTCTAACCTCTAATCTAATCTTATTCCAAGTCTCTAAGGCTGAAGCAGTTGGCATAAACTGGAAAGAAATTTTAGTCTGCTCCAGGTAAGAGCTGCTAAATGCTTTATCTTGACAAACGTTGCAGCTACCTGATCTTCATCTCAAGAAACACTAGATATTCAACAACCACCATTTTACCTTTACTGCCTTGCTTACTGCTCTAGAACTACCTTTGACCAGCCTGCAGGTCTGCCCTTACTTCTGAAATATTTCTGGATAAATTAAACTAAGACTTTTATTATACATTTTTTTCAGTGAGGTATAAATTTTAAGGATTCCTTTTTTTTTCCCTACAGAGATGGATCAACACAGTTCATGGCTGCATAACCTCCAACACAAAAAAGCCTCTCCTGCGATAGTCTTTTGTAGGCAGTATGCCACAGGTATCACTCTCTGTCATAATTATAATGCTATTCATCTCATGAGATTCTTTCCTTATTGAAAGTACCAAGTACTTTCACACTAGGGCTTTCAACTTAGGCATGACTTGAATAAAGTTTGAATAAAGAACAGATTTTTAGGTACTGAAACCTTGTTTTTAAAAATGGTAGGAGGGTGAAATTTGGTTTATTCAATAAGGCAAAAGTGGAAATTGCAACTATTCTTTATGTCCAGGAGGCAGGAGTAATTTTATGACAACTTTTAATTGGACCACACTCATCTTCTGTAACACTCAATCTACTAAATAAAGCCAAACATGTTCTGTAAGATGGTTACATCACTCATGCTCAGATTAAACCAAAACATCAGATGTTCCCACAGAACTGGGTGGCAAACACTGATCAACACCAAGCTGGTAAGCTCACCATCATGCATAGATTATCCAGGTCTACCTGTCTGTGAGCATTTGGTAGCAAATGGTCTGTGCTTGCATTGCTGTGGAAAAGCTTTTTTAAAACTCAACTCTAGGTTGCACTTAATACTTGGCTCATTTTTATCTTTTAAATTTAGCCACCAAATGTCATTTGGATTTAAGAGACAGAGGCATGAGGGTGACCTGGTATCATCATCCTGTCCTTAAAGCAGTCTTTTTAAGACCAGTGAGAATGAAAGCAACTGTGCTGCTCCACGGAAAATCTAACTTCAACAAAAGATCCACAAGCCACAAGTTGGAAGGATTAGTGTTATACTGGGAGGTGGAAGAAAACACATATGCATGGTGTACTCACAAGAATGTTCTACATTTCTATAAAAGCACCTGTCAATAGTGCTGACCGCTTTTAGCACTGTACTTTCATGCGTGCAACTTCCAGCTTTAAGCCAGTAACAATAAATCTGTCTACAGAAACAGTCATTTTAAAGTCCTTCTGATTAAGCATTCTCAAAAATTTTAGGTTTAGAAAACATATTCTTCCTCCCCTGATGCATCTTTTTCCTTATTAATTTGTAGATGAATCAAAATGCCTGAAAAAGTCCATAGCTGCTACTGAATGTACTTATTCATATGATCTGAAGAATTTAATGGAGTAGACTTAGACTTACTTTTACTGAAAAGCAGGTCCCCTTTTTACACTGTGTAGTACACAGGGCAACTACTGGATTCCTTCTGAAGGACATTCCAAAGATGACAGGAGGCTGCCAGGACACTGGTGGAAGGGTCTCCAACAAAGGCAAATAAAATTCATACAGGCAGTTGCACTGGTGCAGATTTAAAACCACTCAATGAGTATATATTAGGGCTTCATAAATACCTTGAATAGAACAAATAACTTATGTGCCAAACTCTTGTTGACTGGGGGGATTTAGCATCAGCTGAGCTCTTGCACAACTTCATACAAATGGCCTGTAGCTGGTTCCTAATGTCCTGGGTTCAGCAGTAGCAGTCATTTTTCCCCTTCTTGGTAGCTGGTGCAGTGCAGTGTTTTGACTTTCAGCTTGGGAACAGAGCTGATAGTGATGTTTAGGTTTGGCCAAGGACTTTGTGAGCCTCATGCTCTGCCAGGGGGGAGGGGAAGCCAGGAGGAAGTAGAGACAGGACACCTGACCCAAACTGACCAAAGAGGTATTCCATACCACAGCACGTCATGCCCAGGATGTAACTGGGAGTGAGCCGGAAGGGCTGGAAGACGGCAGGGTTGGAGGAGGTATCGGTCAGAGCTTGGTCGGGCTGGGGGGGGCGATTTATAGGTCAGCTGGTGGTGAGATGATGTATTATCTTACCATTTTATTTCCTTTATCATTATTATCACTGGTGGTAGCAGTAGTGATTTGTGTTATACCTTAGTTACTAAACTGTTCTTATCTCAACCCGTGGGAGTTGCATTCTTTTCGATTCTCCTCTCCGTCCCTCCGAGAGCAGGGGGAGGGCAAGAAAAGGGGGGGGGAAGTGAGCGAATGAGTTACCTGACTGGCTTTAAACCACGACAGTTCTTTTGGCGCCCAACGTGGGGCACGAGAGGTTGAGATAACGACAGATCTGACTGGATTAATAGTAGCTCGTCACAATGCTGATTTATTGGCTCTCAGAGTTGTTCTTGTTGATCTCACAGCTTCAGAATGTTGTAACTTACGTAGAGCCGGTATTTGCTGTGTTAGTGTTTATCAAGTATGGGGCCTGGGCTAAGGTTCTTGTCTCACTGTGCTTTATGGCAATGGCTTGTAATACGGGCGGGCTCCAGCAGCAGGGCGGGACGGACGTGGCCGTGGACTTGTACCTGGCCGTCCGGCTGCTCTTCACCGTCCTGGCCCTCACCCTACTCTCCATCTTCGTGAGGCTGCGGGGAGCCGAGGGGGAGCGGCCCCGGGAGCCGGCGGCAGCCGAACCGGCCCGGGAGAGCGGCCCCGGGGACCAAGCGGCGGCGGGAGCGGGGCCGGAGGCCGCGAGGGGACGGCTGCCGGTGGAGGAGGTCGGGGCGGTCGAGGAGAGGAAAGAGGCGGCTGCCGAGCAGCGGGAGAAGGCGGCGGAGGAGCCGAGCCCCGCGGAGGAGCCGAGCCCCGCGGGGGAGCCGAGCCCCGCGACGGCCGAGAGCATTTCCCGGAAGCTGCCCGCCGAACCCCAGGAGGATGCAGGAGACCACGCAGCATTTCCCAGCGAGGAAGAGCTGGACTCAGGAAAAGAGAAGCTGGCGGTGGGAGAGCCGGCAAGCACAGCAGCTACACCAGCCCCAGTGACAAGCACAGCAGCTACACCAGCCCCAGTGACAAGCACAGCAGCTGCACCAGCCCCAGTGACAAGTACAGCAGCATCAGTTGAGAGTTCTGAAGGTTTTGAATGGCCTTTGGGTGTCCTTGGGACCTGCCTGCTGATTGTGATGGGGATCAGCATGTTGGCACACACACAGACTGTGTTCTACCCACCACCATTTTGTCTGATCTCAAAAGTTAAGCAGAGTCAGGTTTGGGTCTTGTCTGGGGTTAGACGAGGATATGGGGGGACCAAGAGATTTTCCCCAAGGCTGGACAGTCATGAGTGGCAGGGTGTGTGGGACAGTATGGGCAAGTATCTAGTCCACTGGGCCCCTCCAGTGCTTTGGAAGCGTCGGAGATGGAAGGCAGCTGTATGGAGTCCCCAGCAGCAAGCTGCAGAAACTGCTTAAGGGGACAGTGAATTATTTTAAGCCTGGTGGGCCCATGGCACTTCAGGCCATCAGAACAGAGATGCAACATGGAGATGGACTCATGATCGAGGGGTGGACTTAACAATGGACACTATTGCCCAGGTTATTCACGAGTGTGAACACTGCACACAGTCTCTCCTGCTCTGGAAGACTGTTACAAGAGATGGAGCCTGACATCATGGACCAGATGGACTCAGCAGCTTTATAGGGACTGGTCCATGCACTAAGATAAGAGTGCACTGAGATAAGAGTGATGGTATATTGAAAATGTGGGATCTGAGCATGACGTGAATGGTATGGAATAAGGGGTGGATAATGTCCGGGGTTCAGCAGTAGCAGTCATTTTTCCCCTTCTTGGTAGCTGGTGCAGTGCAGTGTTTTGACTTTCAGCTTGGGAACAGAGCTGATAGTGATGTTTAGGTTTGGCCAAGGACTTTGTGAGCCTCATGCTCTGCCAGGGAGGAGGGGAAGCCAGGAGGAAGTAGAGACAGGACACCTGACCCAAACTGACCAAAGAGGTATTCCATACCACAGCACGTCATGCCCAGGATGTAACTGGGAGTGAGCCGGAAGGGCTGGAAGACGGCAGGGTTGGAGGAGGTATCGGTCAGAGCTTGGTCGGGCTGGGGGGGCGAGTTATCGGTCGGCTGGTGGTGAGATGATGTATTCTCTTCCCTTGTTATTTCCTTTATCATTATTATCACTGGTGGTAGCAGTAGTGATTTGTGTTATACCTTAGTTACTAAACTGTTCTTATCTCAACCCGTGGGAGTTGCATTCTTTTCGATTCTCCTCTCCGTCCCTCCGAGAGCAGGGGGAGGGCAAGAAAAGGGGGGGGAAGTGAGCGAACGAATTACCTGACTGGGTTTAAACCACGACACCTAAGCACACGGGGGACTTGGCCACAAAGAAATCCTAGTGCATGGTCAAACTGCAACAACAAATCTCTGGCTTTTGGAATGGGAAAAATGAAGTAGCACACACACATCAAGTCTATTGCTCTATTAGGAAAGTACCACAGCAAGCATTTGCTGTGCTAGACATCTAACTCAAATGGCCAGAAGTCAGCTGGACACTTTTGGCCAACTCAGGAGGGCTCTTCAGCAGCCCAAACAGAAACAAAAGGCTTAGGAGCTACCAGTCTGTTGTGGCATAGACACACATATCATCAGTTCTCAAGTACCTTGACACAGAGCCTGCAAGCATCAGCACTGAAGATGTCAGTCTTTAATGCTGGTGAGCTTCTGCATAGATGGGTACCAAAGTCACTGGGAACAACTGCTAGCTGGAGGCCACAAGATAGACTGTGGAGCTGTGGGCTGGAAACCCCTGTCCCGTGTCCAGCTGCATGTTTGCAGCCAGTCCACAGTTACCTGGGACCCTCAGCTCTGGGGGTTTCAAAAACCTTTCCCTGTGATGCCGCTTCTTTTGTTGAGTGTAAATGGCTCACTTGCTTGTCATGCCTTCTCAACTGCAGATTGCTGTGCCAGATGGATCAGTTAGTTAGGTTGTTGAGTCCTATGTTAAAAGGCTGGGAATAAAACCAACTTGCTTCCTATTAATTACTTTGCAAAATCATGCCTTCCATTATGTTTTCTAAAGTACCCATAACATCATCTTACGTATGTAATGTATCTTATGTATGCTTGCTAGACAACTCAAATGCTGTATTTCAAAAGACTATGACATTTTTCTAACAGGTAATAAATAAAGAGGAAGAGGAATAGAAATAATAGGAATAAGTAAAAGCATTTGTGGTCAATTGATTTTACAGACTCCAAAATCATTACAAGAATTACAACAATGCCTTCAAAATCCAATTTAAAAAGTTCAGAATAGAAGACATAACTAATATTGACATCATTAGGCTTCTGTATAATTCAGTCCTATTTAAATTTTTCCAATTCCTTGTCAAGCAATGACTGATCTTAGAGAAGTTAATTTCAAGTAGGAAGTCACCTCAAGAGTTACTGAATTAGACTTGTTTTAAAGGTCTAGACTTAACTATGCTTAGTTATTATTTCTCCCTCTGAAAGTGTTCTAGAAAATTTGACAGCAACAGAAATCTTCATTTTCGCAACAAACAACTTAATTACAGAAATAACAGTAACTATAAACATAGTCAGTCTATTTCGTATTTTACAGTGCCTACAGGAATTATAGACAAAATAAAACATGGTTTCTCTATAGTCCAATGATACAAAAAGAATGACAACACATAACAAATGGCTGAGTCTTGCAGAAGACAAAATGATCAGCTCATTTGATGGAAACTCTCATTAACTTCTATGTTGTAAAAAAATAAATCTGGGGGAGGTATTTGTTTATGTAAAATAATAAAAAAATAACTCTATTTCAATTTTAATTATTTTGAATTAGTATCTTGAGATCCATTGTCTTGTGGTGGTAAAATTAACCTCTCAGGTAAGGATTGAAATGATCATTCATTAGTAAGTAATTCTCAGTTTGTGTCATTGACAACTTTGAGTGTTTTACATAGAGAACAATTTTACGAGAATTAGAGACATCTCACTGTTTTAATGGTCAGGACAGTGCAAAATGAGCATCTCCAGTTCTGATTCACTTTAGCCCAAGCGATCAGAGATTCTGAATTAAAAAGAAGTCATGTTTGGTCCAGACCAACACCTGTAGAACAAGTGTATACTTTTCAGTATGAGTCATGGGGCCTCAGAAATGACCCCTAAACCACCACAGACTCCTTTAATATCTGGTTTAAAAATAAATAAATCAATATGTATATATAAGGGAAAAAAGAAAAAAAGCCCACTAACTGTGGACTGTCTGTATACAAACAAAAGCCTTGAAGCTATGACTTCAAGCAGAATGACAAACCAAAGACACTGCTACTTCTAGAATCCTGGAAACTGGCACAAAACGTATGCAGAGGGATGTATGCAAGTAGTCTGAGGAAGGGGCTACCTCATGAAAGTCCAAAGAGGGAAAAGGAAATACAGGATGCAAAACTTTAGCCTGAGTTCACTGTAACTTTGACAGACAATTTATCATTTTCTTCCTCAGTCTCAGCCAGGCATCCCAAAAGTTCCTCTTACTGATACTCTGCTGAAATTCCAAATGCAGTCCATGCTCAGGGAAAGACCAAAAAAAGTTCACCAAACTACAGAATGGGAATCTAAGTCAGAGCAAGCACCACAGACGAAGAAGGAAAATTTCATCTTGGTCCTCTCTGGTGATTGGCAAAACACCTGAACCACAGTTCAGAAAACCATGATGAATTTGGTTGCTCACTGGGGAGATTCCCCTCACACTCCCACATTTTTAGGCCTAAAATGATGTGAATTCTGTTCTATAATCCTTTCTACTACCCATCTCGTTCCCTCCATCCCCATAGTTCAGTTAGGCTGGGTTCCTCACTTCCACTGCAATATTGGGAACATTATCCCAGAGTTTCATTGCCTGGATAGCCAGACACTTTCTAATTTCTGATTTAAACTTACCCCTTTCAACCAGTGTCCTCTCAATAGATGTTAGTCACTCCTGCAAGCATCTTCCTACATAAAGCAGTCCTCTTAAGGAACATACTGCTCCGCTGAATAGTAGATTAACCCCTCTCATAAAATAATCCAAATTCCCAGTCTGCCCTAACTGGCCTTCTCCTATACTACTTTTAAATAATTTCTGATGAAGACAACAGACTATATCAAGTGAGGCAATAAGGAAGGCAAAGGTAATACTGGTAGATTAAAGTACCTGAAGCATCCTTCTCTCCTATATTTTATCCTAGTGGAGTTACTACCTGGACAAGTGATCCAGCCAGTGTGCTCTTCCAGCATGAGTTCAAACTTCTGCGCCTTTGATTTGAAACAACTCACATTGCATAAATAATTTCATTTCAGACAAGATATTTTTATAGGATATACTTTTCAATGAGGAAAAACATGCTTTGATCTGTACCCAAATGTGATTTGTGTTTGCTTTTTTCTTTTTTTAATTCAACACCAGCTTTTACTATTCAATTGTTAAACTATATCCAGAGACTCGATATGAAATTCTTTTCTCAGCCAGTATTTATTTGTCACTGTGATTAATTTATTTCAAACTTTCTTGTGGGCACAAAGATAAACCTTGTCCTAAAACTGTTGCCTCCAGATTACACTTTTTTTTACAAATTTTTTTCTTACTATTTTTTAAGAAATGATCCACTATTTAGCCATCTTTAATATTTTTTGGGAAAAAAGTTACGGTTACATCACCATGTATTGATTTTTCGCCCGAGAGGTAGACATAATAATAGAACCTTAGTTTGCATCTCATCCTACATTCAAATACGTGGAAGCACTTGGCTTTAGAAAAACACCATTTAGGCATAATAATGTATATGCTGGTGCTCAGTTTTATAGTCAAGTAGATTCACATCTCTGCTACACTCTGGCCACAATAGAGATAAAACATAGCCTTTTAAAGAAAAAGTTATATTTTTCCCCAGCATACTTTGAACAAGTTTTGAGCAAAAGTATTATCTCCAAATAGCTAAGCTTGCACATTTATCTTTATGTTTCAAGGGTACATGCACACACTGCATATACTCTTAAGAGAAATTCCTGTGATATGTCAACAAAAGCTCTACTTTACAATTTTACATGTATGGACTATTACAAGTTATGCTTCTGGAGCTTTCAAAATTAGCTTTTCATCTTTCTTACCGGCAAAGTGGAGTTCAGTGAGAATGCAAGTGAGAATGCAAGCTATGTAAATAATTTGACTCCAAAATGACTTATACATCTAGCATTATTACTGTTAGAAATACACTGCAGATATTAAAATCAGACTTAAACAAAGAGAAAATCTGCAACTTTCAAATAAAATTCAAATAAATTCAGAGTATAACTTTTTCATCCCTATTTTTCCACTCTCCAGATGTAATATGAAGGTGAATTTTTCTACCAGCAATATACATATCAAATCAATAAAAATGTACACAAGTACTTTTTTTCCTACAAGAAAGAAGTAAAATGGAACAAGCAAGGGAAAAAAAAAAAAGCACAGCATTCAATTTATGATCAAGGTAGCAAGTGACAGCACCAAAACCTGAAAGCCAGTTTCAAAACAGGTTTCAGGGTGTAATTTAGGTGCTGGCCAAAATTGTATTTGGCATCCATATTTTAATACTTGGACATTTTAATATGTCTTCATTTAGCTTCATAAATGAGCTGCTTTTTCCTTGGCAATAAAAATGTATTTTTTTAAGCTAAGTCACTTGGCAAAGTCATTGAACCAATGTCAGAGTTCCTGATTTTTTATTCTTAGTGAAATCATTCCATTTCCACCTCATTTAGAAAAATCTAGATTTGTAAGTGGTGAAAATCAAGTTGTCATTGCTTTAGCAAGATACTGACTACATCTAAGTTAAACCTCCACCTTCAGAAGAACTTGGAATGAAAAAAAAACCCAAACCAAAACCAAACCTTCATTTTAACAAACAAAAAGGCAAACAGTAGGTTTCTGAAATCATACTTTATACCTGAACATCTTTTCAGTTAAGAGCTTCTTCTAGAGCCAACTCTTAGAAGACCAAAACAGTAACTTGCCAGTAATGGCTAGATAGGCTTGGCCTGTCTTTTGAATATAATTATCTATTTGAAGCTAGACAGAAGAATAACATGAGGTTTACTTCCCACAACAAATGTTATTATTCATTTCTAGGAAGTACCTCCCCCAGACGAGACAATTTCAAGATTGGCAGAATTATTTACAAGGGTTTATGTTTTAACTTAGAACTCCTTATTTGACCTCCTGCCATGTTTGTGGGTTTGGAGACCCACAAACCTGTAGACCCTGTAGACCCTGCCTACCTGTATTATAATAAGCTCTGCAAACCAAAGCTACAGTAAAACAATAACTATTTTTTTTTCCGCTATAATGTAGAAGTCTACCAAAGATTTAGTATGAGCCAAATGGAGCTTATCTGGAGTCAAGTATAGAACTGCACTTTAAAGAGTATGAAGTCCAAGAAAGACTGCTTTATGTGACAGCCCTGATGTTCTCAACCTGGCCAGCACTGATGTAACACTGTGCTCATGGAGAAAATGGTGAAAGGCAGGGGAAGCCAATTTTTTGCACAATAGATCATGAACTGAGATCAAGCTTGTCTTCTATGTGCACTACAATAATTCTTTAGCACCCATTCAGGGGCATCAGGGAAAGAAAAAAGAAAACAAAGCCAACCACCAACCAGTAATAAAATGTCTCCTTGACAAAAAGTATTCCTCTTCCTGACTTGATAAGAAAACCTGTCAGCCTATCCAGGATTCCTGTTATGTTTTGCAGAGCAGTTATCCTTCAAGTTCTCAATCTTTTCTTTTTTCTGCCTACCCCTTCTCTGTTTCTCAACACAGCAACACATATAAGCATACCCACAAAATGGCTTAAAAGGAAGACTGGCTTGGGAAGGCCAAGTTGCTGTTTCAGCTCTACTTCTTAATTGCTTAAATCCAGACAAGTTTTTGGTTTTGACCTAATTTTTTACCTGTAAAGCACAGATAACTTCCATGATCTATATGAAATTTGATATTTGTAAGTAAAATTAATTAAGCTTGGCTTTGTAGTAATCTTGAGAACAGGGTCTGCACTGAGTGATGGGTGAAATTTCATGTAGATGTCTATTATAGCAGACACAGAATTACACAAGAAGGTTCTCCTATAGATCAGCTGGGGCTTTTTGCAAGTAACATGATTTTATACATACAAATTTAAATCAATAATGATAAGGAAAAAATTAAGACAATTTTAATTCTGATTTCACAAAGTAGAAAATTAGTGGGAAGAAATTCAAATTACTGTGAAGAAACACTGCAGGTATCTGAGCCATTCTCAGCATGGGTTACAGCTTGTTTCTTTTCTTCTTTTAGTGAGCACAACATGAGATGTTTCTTCAACATTTTCTTAAAAACTTACATTATTCTGCTACCTCCCATGAATTTCCTAAGGGAGACTTAGAGGTTAATCAGTGAGTAGTAGTATTATGGCATAATAAACTTGAGGCTATCTTTATATTAATTCCAGTACAACCATTTACCACTTGATTTTCAGCTATAGAAACTGCCTCAAGGTATTTTCTTGTATAGAATAATCTATGCTTCCATTGACACTATAGTTTTTGTTCTTCCATAAAATTTGTCCTCATCTTTTTTATCTTCACTGCTTATCTCCAGTGGCTGACTGTCAGTTTTGCAACACACAAGTCTCTCTTCATTCAGTTTCTTTTTAAGTCGTAGAGCTGAGAAGCACATTCATGTTTCACTTGATTCCTAAAGCATCATGTATGTGCTGCAAGACTACAGTTCCAAATTAAGAAAAAGACTAAATCCTTCCTTGCTTATGATGGACGGCCACAACTCAAACCCAATGTCACTCAGATTCAAAACCAGATGTTTCAATATTAGCAAAGAGCAGAACCATGTTGGAATGAACCCATGGCTCTCCTAGGCAAAGGGTAGTACCATTGCACTGGTATAAGAACGCAGGAAACTTAAAGGAAGGTCCAGCATCCAGCAGCAGTAATGAAGACACTTCTGCCTCTCTGGTGCTAGCTCTGCCCTCCTTGCCTTCTCATCCAAAGCTGTAAGGACATGATACAAGGTAACAGAGGACACCAATCTATCCAAAAATTAAATCATGTGCAAGCCTTTTCACAACCAAACCAGTTCCTTGATTTCTTTCACTGTACAACCACAATATTGTACCAGCATTGCTAGGGAGAAGGAAGACAGCTGTGAATTCATAACTAAGTATTATTTCTTGCTAACGAAATGACAATTTTCATAAATGAAATCACACTTTAACATGTTTAACACATTTCTACTCAGAGAATTATTTACCATTAATGTTCATTCCTAAATCCACCTTTGATAATGGCTCAGTTTGTTTATGTTCTCATTTTCTTCACAACTTATCAGCCTCATTGTTATTTAACTACAACATCTATATTCGTGGCATTAAAAAATTAAAATAAAAGCAAACCCAAGGAATAATGAATTTATTTTCGTAAGGGAATTAAATCTGCTTCTTTCCTGTAACAAGCCAGAACATTAGTCATCTTTTTCTACTGAAAAAAAGTCATCTCTTCTGTTGCTATCTCTTAGTCTGCCAGCCATAATGGTTTTGGACACTTGTTTGATGAGATCAGCCTTGGGACCTTCTATAATGCAGAAGGAAAATGGAACTTGACAAGTGTCTTGACCAATAAGCTACAGAGTTTTTTCAAAGCCTAGGCTGAACTCCTCCTAGTGAAGTATTTATTTCTTGGCTACCAAGTTAAGTCTTCACTAAGCCAGCAGCAAGCTGAAAACAAATGTCTGTGAATATGTCTGACCTCTTAGGAAACAAAAGCTGTCTGAATGTTTGATTTAAAACGTAAGTCAAGAAAACAAGTGAGTTTTAGATCTGCAGTTATTCTGGGTGGGGGGTAGGGTTGTTTCCATTTCTATAGGAAGACTTGCTCCGTTGTGCCACTGTTTTAATGTACATTTTTTATTTATTTTTATTAAATAAATAAAATACATTTTATTTATTTAATGTACATTCATTATGTGTACTTTTTATGGGGATTTGAATTATTTTCTGTTGTAAGGAATCTTCACAGAGATCTGACACATGATAAACAATGACCAAATTTAGGTGCAGAGTGACAGACAAAAAGACTGATCTTAGCATCCTGTTCAGCAGGAGTAGCTGGAGCTTCATTATTTGGCCAGGAGCTGGGCTTGAAAACAAGAAAAAAAACCATAGGTAATTACTGATTATGTTTTCTTCTCCTTATTGCAACACAAAAGAACACTTGTTCTGTATTTTCCAGCTTCACCCACTGTAGTAAAGCAGAGCTAAAAATTACCAGAGTGACAGTTCCAGCTAGCAATTATAAACAATTAGCCAGACAATTGCTGGTTTTCTACCCGTCATGAAGCCAGCTGCAATTCTTTCTCCACGTTTGCTATAGCGCCCCGTTTATTAATACATACAAATGTAAACTACTAAAATTTTCACAGGGCAGTGTTCTTTATGTGAAATATACTGATGGCCTCCAGACACACTTGTTCATACCTGTTAGACACCTATCAATACAGCCTATTGGGTATTTGGAAACAACAGTTAATTAACTGAACTGTATTTGGAGTAACCATCTGCTTCATGGGGCTCAGGGAAGACAGACAATGGCAGCAATTTTGAATAAATAATAACACTAATAGACATACATGCAGAATTAAAGACAAAAATCTGCAGCTTTGAATATGGCCTTTGAAGAGTAAATTCCGTCAACTCTATTAATTTTTCCCCTCGTTTGGTTCAGCTAATTGTCTGAGTTGATCCAAAATTCTTTATGCTAAACTGTTGGATGCAGAATTCACTTCCAGTGGAGGAACATGCTTATTTATTCATAGGTACAGGTTTTCAGTGTACAGTTTGTTGACATTGCTTTGATTTTATTCTTCCAAGGTGAAGAAATGTACAGACTGCACATGACACAAACCAATAACATATGCTATTTACAGATTTGGGTCTCAAATAGTAATGATTTTACTTTACTCAACTATTCTACCTGCTCCTTCGCCAAGCTCCTCCTGAGGGCTGCCAAACCACTGTGCTCCCACAGCATTGGCCCTACACTCTCAAGCTTCTGCATACAGGGGACAGGGTTTTTCACTCCTTAGCTGAAGTGTAACAAAGCAATTGCTGCTGATTTAACAGTCACAGTTATCGTAAGACTTCCCTAAGCTTTCCACCAGTCAAAAATGAAAACTGAAGACTACCTCTTCAGAGACATGGTGACTAAAGGAGTTTTAGTATGACTAGTTTCAAGTAAGGGAATTTTTAGCCCAGTTTATACAATTCCTTGCTTTACTTCCCTTAGTAGTAGAGCATTCTCTGGATCAGCATATCAAATTGACCCAGTATCAAAGTACCATCTTGCACAGAAAAACTTCACTATATCTAGTTTTCTTTACAGACTTTCCTTATATATGGTTTCAGGGAATATAGTTTTTTTTTAAGCACAGACTTCATTCTCTATCATTAAACAATTCCACAGTTAGCTTTGTTATGATCAGTTTTCCACCCACTGACCTACTGGAGACCCTCAGCTAATGAAACCAGCTCTTGTGGCTTATATTATTGTATCACACAGACTTAAGCAATTGTCACAGCACGTTGCTAAACAGTTCCTCAAAAACAGATTGATGGCACCATAAGACTGTTTCCTTGCCACAGTTATATGAAGCAAGAAAATTCATGGAAAGCCACGGTTTAATGACAAAGTTGGACTGTAGGGATTTCGGTAAAAGGTATTCCAATAAAACATATCCAACTACACCAGGTTCACCATGAATTCATTGCAGTAATGAGGAGACTAAAGCTTATCAATATCAAAAAGTTAGTAAGATGACGTATGATGTTTCTTCCCATAACTGACAAAAAAAGAAAAGTGATAAGTCTTATATAAACATCACTTTCATTGCTGTGGTTAATTTGATAAAAATTAATTGCATACTCAAGCCCTGTCAGACCAACTCTACACTGCTAGATGGTCTATTACTACTTGTGAGAAACACAGGTAGTACAATTAGGATACAGATTATCCTTTTAAAAAAAATTTGGGGGGTAAGGTGGAATATTTTTTTTTAATTGCTTTCCATTGCATTTCAAGTTCCTTTTCAAATATATTCTGAATCACATAGTTTGAAAACTAGCACAGCACTATCTTTCTGCCACGCACTTAAGAATGAGCCTTCACATAACCCTAGATAATGAGACAAACTCCTTTTGCACTGAATAACAGCCCTATGACAAGGGGCAAAAATGCCTTTCTTTGGTCACATGTGACTTCTGATTGCCCACATTTGCAAGGCAGTTTGAAGTACCAGCTTCAAAAGGCTGCTGCCTTTGAACAGATTTAGCTGTGGGTACTTCAAGACTAATAGTCTCGTTTAATTATATGCTCCTTAGCAAACGTGGTATTATTTCTACAAAGTCAGCTCTCATAATGTGCTACTCCCAGGCTCTGGCAGGCTGGCTCCCTCCCATGTCAGTTGATTGCTGTAGTCATACAAGTTGGAGCTTGGTGATGAGCTTTTCTTCCCAAGAAGGCTCTGTTTTGTTTTTTGACATGGGCAGGATCTCATGAGAGGCATAATCATAACTTGCAAACTAACCAGACTTCCTGAGATGACAGCACAAGTGTTAACCTGCAAATGGTACCAGCATGAGAAAGGTGAATAAAGGTTTTATTAGTCTCTTCTGTAAAGTAAAAAAAAAGCAGATTATGAAGCAGAGGTTTTCAATGAGAAATGCCAGTGGGGCTTGAAATGCCTTTAACTGAAAGGTACTTACTGCCTTTTTTTAATTTCATTTCTTCTTCTTTCAGGTCTGCATTTCAGAGTGTCGAACACTGTATCCTTGACCAGTTTTCCTTCACTAGCATGAAACAATCCTTTGAGCAACTGTCCTTGTCATACGCTCCTTGGGATTTTACTAAAGCAAGAAGTCCTTCAAACAGAGAAAAGGAGGAATACAAGTGTAAGGTAATCTATTCTGCTTAATCACCAGAAAGGTTGGTTTCTTAAGAGCAAGCACATGTTTCCTCTGTTTCTACCTTTGTAGTACACCTTAAAATGTGAAAATTGACCTATTCATAACAGCCCATTAATTACCACTGTTCAAGGAATCCAACTCTAGCAGCACTGTAAAGAGAGGCTCCTGGAGCTGTTATCTGACATCCTTGGTCATTGACCTGGCATCAGAGAGGACACAGGGAGACTTGCTGGCTCATTGGTTTTGCTTTCTGTTTAACCCAAACAAGTGTTATGGCATAGCCACAGAAAGAGCTGAACTGAGATAGTGGCAGGGGCTGAAGAAAATCTGGAGGATGACAGACATAGGATAGAAATAGCGGTGTTATAAGGGATTTGATTTGGTGGTACTGAGCATATTCTAGAGATCACACCCTTTCAAGAAAAGGAAGCGCTTTGCCTCCCAGATGAAGTTTGAAAGTATGTGTAAACTAAGACACTATTTGTGTAGTGCAGTGTTTGTATTATGAGCTGAGCCAACAGTTGGGGAAGGAATAAGTCAAACAAAGAAAAAAGCTTTTAATCATAAGCACACTCATCTTGCATATTGCTTCAAGTTTCAAATTCCTGTGCTGCCTGCAGATGTGAATACAGGAAACATTTTGCCTTTTTTTTCATATCAGTTGTACCTGAACTGTAACTGAATGCTTTGGGCAGTGTTTCTTCTCTGTACATCTAACACAAACTTTCCGTTGTTTTCATTAAGGCAAGAAAGAGTCAACACAGCCACAGACACATCGTGTAGCAATTTACCTATGATTTTACAAGTGAAAAGACTAAAGTAGTTACTAGAACAGCTGTAGTTGAAGGGCCTAGGGTATAAAATAATTCTGTTTGCAGTTCCAATTTTCTCAATAGGTTTAATCAGGATTAGATAAATCTATTAAAAATAAGAAAAGTACTGCAGTAGACTTAGCAATGTTTTTATAGTGAATTAGAAGCCAGCTAGCACACCCTAGGCAACCGCTTAAGCAGGAAATTCTTCTCTAAATGCAGCATAAACACTATAGTGTTTTCCACATAGGATTTTCTATGGCAAGGAAAATAACTAAGCAAAGAGTCTTGTGACGTCTATTAATACTAATGAAAATGAATTAAGAACTGGATTTACTAGCACTAAAATAGACATAAAGGCCTTTTGGTTAGCTGCACTCGGAAAATATTCAATGCTACTGTACCTGGCACTGACTGCACAGAAACCTGGCAATTTGCAAACACAAGATTTGAGAGGGAACCACCAGCATCCCATTACAATTAACTACAAAACACTGTATTTGGTAACACCTCTTTAAATATGTAGTTCTATTCCTTTATATTACCAGAGGCGATGTTAAAGCCAGTATGTCAGGCATCTTGAACCATGTCAGGCAGGGCTGGCAAAATGAAGAGTGGCTTTAATTAATGTATCGGCACCTGACAAAACAAAGGTGTGTCCAGGCTGAATCAACTTCATATACTAAACCTTTAAAATTAAATTAGCTTTTGCTAATTTTAAAATGGTGTGAAGCTGGCATTTAAAATACAGTGATCATTGAATAAAAAGGTCTGTGAAAGCAAGCTGAAAGATCTCTGTCAAAACTTGCAGAAGATAAAGGTCAGGCCTCATCTAGTTCTGCTCATATGTGGCAGTCATTAGGAAGATTTAGGGTCTTTTCCATAGGAACATCAGGGAGTTTGGTCTTGGTTAGGGAGTTTTGGGATTTATTTGGTTTGTTTTTTTAACCCCAGTGCTGAATGTGATTCAAGAAATGGCTCTTCTCACATCAGCGACTCAGAGACACACTGGTGCCTTAAGAAATTCATTAGCTATCTCTGCACAACCAGGAGCAGATTCTAACCACTGGAAGGAATCATTCTCAGCAAGTTAACACAAAACTACAGTCTATTTCCACATTGTTTCTTAAACAAAGGTAAAGGAGATTGAAATCAGTGAAAGTGGATGCAATAAAATGGTTCCAGAAAAATTTCTGTATAAGAACAGAGTGAAGAATGAGCAATAGTGGACCTTCCTTTTATGGTTGGACTTGATGATCTTAAAGGTCTATTCCAACCTGAATGATTCCATGATTCCTGCACTGCAAAATGTTGAGGCTTACAGGCTGCTTAAGGATAAAACTTTTTCAACAACACAACTGTTTGTATTCAATTGCTATACACAATTCAGATTTAAGAATGTTAATAATTAATGAAATATCATAGCATAAAAGAATGCCCATTATGAAACTATGAAGAAACAACAAAAGAAAACCAAACCAGAAAAATGCATGTAAAACTGATTCAAAAGTAGAGCCCTGGAAAGAATTTTATCCCATCACAACAACTATACGTTAAAGTTACTTCTAGAATCTCATCTTTGTTGGGTTATGTTGGACCTTACGTGTAGGTAAGAATGGTGGGATTATTGGACCTTATATTGTCTTCACTTGATTTGAAGTATGTAGTTTATTTTCCTTCTTGCATATTTATGTAAAAGTAATTACTGAATCGATATTGGAAGCATTAGATGGAGAATAAAAACGGTGATTTGCATCTAGTCTGGCATAACACCAGCTCTTTCTTTGATAAGCTTCCTTAAAACGAAAACTGAAGACGAGTTAAAACTTCCCAGTACTGAAACGCACAGTCACTGCTATCTCACTGGAGAAAGGTGTATTTTAAAAACACATTCCTTCTCTAAGACATACAAACATATTCCCTGGAAGAAAAAAAAGCCCCAATGAACTAAATCCTAATTCTCTGCCAAGGATTCAAGCAGAACCACCACCCACCCCACTCCTCTGCCCTCCCCAAAAAAACCAAACCACCCCCCCCCCCCCCGCCGCAAATCCCCCTTCACTTCTAAAAGAAATCCAAGTACAAATTGTTATTTAAGCAAGCCAAATTGTTGTTTAAGTGCCTCCCACAACCAGACCAAATCAGGCTTTGGTTTGGGCACATTATTGTGGAAAAGCATCTTGATTTCTAAACCAAGTATGCATTGGAAATATGCACAGAAGACAGAATAAATTAATCCTGATTTAAGAAAACATCTCACACTGTGTAAAAGAAGTAAACTGTCCATCTTCCATTTCAACATCATTCTGCCTGTCCATACAGATCAGAACTTATATAGTTCTGTATTTCCAGTGGCTTTTTTATTTATGTTATTAATGTCATCACTTACTGAAGTGCAAAGTGAGTACAAAACACAACAAACCAACTTCTGCTTTCTTTTAAAACAGGTGCATATGAAATTGTGATTCAACAAAATATTAGGCTATAAATCTCCTCTTTGCCAAATAAATCTATGGCATCTGCTTAGTCTAATTTATTCTTCCACTTAAATGGGAGTTGGAGGAGGAACAGGTTCATCTTTTTATGGAATTATTCTGTTGACCTGAAAGTTTGAAGCTTATTGAGCAAAGTGTTGCAGTAATTTCTTTGGATTATCAGGGGTTTCAATCTGTCTGAGGTACATTACGAAATAAATACTTGGACTGGTTTTAAAAATCACTGTAATTTTATTGCCTTACAGCAGGCAATGAGTTTAAAGCTCTTCAGCACCTGCAGAGATGTTCCCATTTCTTAAAAAACATAAATTTGAATTTTAAAATGCTATTTTAAATCACAGTTTCACATTAAACAAAATTTAATAAACAGGCATCATAAGGATGAAGAGTGAAGAGGAGTTCTGCCATGCTAGACGTCTTTGAACCACAGCATGCATTTGCAATTGATGCTTTATTCTTCTGTTCCAGCCTGTTCCTCAGAAAGGCAGCAGTACAGTAGTGGAAGAGCAGAAAAAAAAATGTTGCAGAACCTACAGAGTGAAGTCAGCAACCAAAACAAGAAGCAAAAATGCAAGAGCAGCCTAAAATCACAGCAGCTTCCAAAGCACCACCAGTTGCCTGGTGTGTGAACCAGAAGCCTGTTTGGTTTCTGAATGGAAAGATTCTCTCTTATTCCTACACTATTTTTTTTCTAATATCTATAAAATGAAAGTTTTTCACAGACAGCCTAAGCCAGTGTACTCACTGAGGGATTTTAGATGAGTTAAAGACAATGGCTTTCAGTTCATAAGTGGTTTGTCTTGGTGGTTCTGTCTGGTGTCTTGGTTAAAGCTCACTGCTTCAAGTACATAGTAGGCAGTAAAAGACCTGACAGGAGCTTAACATAAATAGTAATAAACTTGAATTTTCAAAGCCCAGTGAAGTAAAAATTGATAGGACTTCATAGAGTGCATCCAGTGCTGCAGTAGGGCCAGTAGTTCACAGCCTAAAGGGTTAAAGAAAAAAGGAAAAGAAAGAAGAACAAAAAAGCCAACCTGTAACCAAAGCCAAAGATGATCTTGTAGTGATTTCAAGAAAAAGAGCTTAGAGAATTAGAAAAGAGAAAATAATTCAACAGAAACCCTGTATCCCTCTGCAATTACAAGAGAAATTGTTCAAACATTTTCCAGTCTTGAGCCTAAGCACAAAAGCCAGGTTTTGATTTCACATTTTGCATGCGGAATTGATCCTCATGTCAATGTATAGTGTTTACATGAGCCAATAAAGCAGAAAATTTTCTAATACACCTAAGAGTATAAATTTAGCATCTAATATGAAAGGCATTTACACAACTGAACATAGTTTCCAGGCTGAATATTTAGTCATATGGCCCAAGATACACATATAGTTGCATTACAGGTTTGCTGTTATGTGGAGATCCTCCTGGCATCTAAAAGGAAGCAACAAGGGGACTTCTGGACATCCCCAGTCATTGCTGCTCACAAAGCATGTGTTTGGCACAGAAGTTACTTGGCTGCATAATCATGTTCCAACTCACTGGTTTCACTCAGTGATTGAAACATCCAAGAAAAACATGCAGCCAGGAGGACTTAAGTACCTGTTACCTCCCAGAGCTGTTTACAGCCAGCACCTTTAAAATGAAAGGCTTTGGAGAGTCAATCTATGGCACCACAGCTGTGTCAGCAGAATAGATAACTTTGACCACAATCACTATACTGCAAAAGGGGTCCTCAATCAGCAATAGAATGCATCTACCTTAACATTGTACTCATGTTCAGTTGTTGAAGATGAAGTTTTATATGATCATTAATGTTTTTGAAAAGATTAATTTTAAAACATAACACTCAACCTCTTCCTTAGTTCTGCTGATCATCTAGAGGGGATACTGAAATGGTTTGGTCTGCAGAAGAGTAACTTTCACATTTCTGCAAAGATTAAGCATACCTGAAATATGCCATTGTTTGCTAAACTCATCAGGCTCAGTGATTTGAACATTATAGAAGACCAACAGACTTCAGCTCTGATATGCATATTAGTCTCTTCAATGATACTATAGGCAGTGGGGGGAACAAAAACCCCTATAAAAAGCTGGCAGAAAATTTAAGTCAGGCAAGTCACAAGATGCTGCCAACACGCATGAAAGCATACAATATAGAAAAAGAACATGACTATATTCTTAGTAAGGCTATGTGGTCATGCAATTTGCAAATAATGAGAGCAATTTTTAGAAGATTAATGATTAATACATAAGATTAATATAAGATTAATAAGATAATATAAGATTAAGATAATATTAATAAGATTAATATATATTTCATGTTGAAGAACCTTGAAGATTTGTTTCAAGAAATACAATCTCTACACTTTGTATGCCAACACAGAAGGGGAAACAAAGCATTCATTTGAGCAATAAAGCTTACTTCTGGTAGATTTGATGGCTGCTGTTGGACTGAGGGGACAGAAATTATGTCACATCATCAAAATATGTTGAGATTAAAAACATACGTATATTGCAGCAGTGCTGAGACACCACTGTTGGGGTTAGTCTCATTGTAACCAGCAGTTAAATAGCTGTTTCAAAGAGAAAAGTCTTGCTGTTGGGTCTGGTCCACATACAAGAATCCTATTCTCTACCCTACTTATCCTGGGAGAATTCCTTATAAGTGAAAACATAATACAGCTTTAGCACAGAAAACAGGCATAGAAATGTTGCCTTCTATGTTATAATCACAGTTGAGGCAGCTCCTGTCATGAAAGACTTCAGTCTTTCACCTGTAAACTTTCTCCTTCAAAATTCTAAAGAATAAACATGGCAGATTTTATTAGAAACCTTGTAATCATCTCTGAAACTCTGTTATTTCTACAGTGATCTGTAACTGCTTTACAATACCTAGCATGGGAACAAGAGAGAAGGTACAATTTCAGTTTCATGGGTGCTCCCTGTTCCAGTACTACTCAACCCAACTCATGCAGGCTGCAAAATATTAATGCTTCACTTGCGTTATTTACTTTCCGTTTATATTTTCAAGATTGTATGACAAAAGTACAAGGAAGATTTTTGTCTTCATTACTGCATTTTGTTGAACGTATACTAGCATAAGCATAAAATACTGAAATAGAACATCTCTGTCAAAGACGTTATCATTACAAAAAGGCTGGAGCTTGCACAGCACAGGTTTTCAAGTTTTACATAAGATATTAGACCTTAGACCTAGAAGTAAGGGGAGTCAGAATGACACACACAGCAGATTCTTCATATTGCCAAGTTTGAATTTACCCAGATATTTGTCCAAGTGATGGGGATAGATAGAGCATTCCTGACCAGTCTTGCCCTAGAGCATCATCACACCTTCAGCAACCCCAGCCTTCCCTCAGCATCTTCAATGAGCGCATGTGATGAACCATGTATGTCCATCCACATTCAAGGTGAAGAGGGAAAATAAGGGTGACAAGAAGTTTCTACTATTTCATTCCTCCCATCAGGTACTTATGTCTCCTCTTCAGATATTTGCTAGGATCAAATCAAGCCCCTCAGCCCAAGAGGTTTAAATCTGGCGGCATCTGGAATTTAAACTCCTATGTTCATCTAGCCATGAAATGTTTAAGATGCTGAAAGGGAGTGACAAGAGCTTGGAAAGAACACAAATAACCCTGAAGCTGGGGGAGAGGAATGGAGGGGACAATAAGTGCAATGAGAAATTAGAGGAGTTGGAAGAAGCTACCAGAATTTTTTTTTTTCTGTGACAAACAACATTGGTAAATGTAAAACTTGGAAGAAAATGAACTAAAGAATTGTGTGGAATGCTCAGCTTGGAGAGGAAAACTGATGTTGGTTTGGTTTTCTCATCTCTTCTCAAATTACACTGCAAGCATCTTGTAAATAGTAAATCAGTGTGAGAGGAAGTATAATTATCCTGGAAGATTACAGTGTTCTTGGCTCTGCCGTTCATATTAGTGAAAGCTTTTGTGCAACTCCAGCAGAATCTGAGATGACCTTGAGCTGCTGGCTGTGCTGCAACTACACATTGGAGTTTATGCTTCTGGGTACCATGCAGTAACAGGGCAGTGAGTCACCAGCCAATGGCTTTTCTGTTTAACAGAGAAAATACAGATGCACCAGAGGGCCTTACTTTTGACATATTCCACCTGGATAAGATTACACTGTGTAATGTTTTAGCCTCACAATTAGCTCTATTCACCTTGATGCAGCAAATCTAAGAGGAATAAATTACTCTTTACAAAATAGAGTATCAAAGTCTCATTCACTGAATGTAGAGACCCCCATAGAAGCCAGAAAACAAGGTACTACTCAGTGAAAATGCATAAACCTCTGGTGCAGATGAGCATGCAGATTTAACTGGTAAGTGCAACTACCGTTTTTATGCCTAGCCTGCTGTTCACAAGGCTTCTTAAAAGTTTAATTGTAGCTTCCTGCCTTAAGCTTCTTATATCCTCCAATCAGCTTCCAGGTAAACAAGCAGTCGAATGGATGCTAACAAGCAAGCGGCTGAAGAACCAGGGATGCAGAAAAGGGCATTGCTCAGAGAAGCATTCTCTTGACCTTGCAGGAGCAAATCTGGCTGAACAACTGCAGTGACACACTGTGCAAATATTTAAAGAGGAAAGAGCTGCATTTGCAAAACTAAACAATGGTGCAGTGCAAATGCTAAACTTAAACAACTAAAATATGCCATAAAAGCAAACAGCTGTGGGTACTTAAGAGACCAGTTAACTAATGCTGCTTCAGCTAAACCTGACTTACAAAGAGAATTCTCTTCCCGTTAGACACAATTACAGTGAGCTTCCTCCATTAGCTGAGTCTTCTGCAGCTCTTTCAGTTGTGGCAGGCACAATAAGGTCAAAATTGGGTAACATTAAGAGCAAAAGACAGAAATCGCTGAATTATAGAATAGAATAGTTAGGGTTGGAAAGGGCCTTAAGATCATCTAGTTCCAAATTCCCTGCCATGGGCAGGGACACCTCACACTAAGCTGTATCACTCAAGGCTTCATCCAACCTGGCCTTGAACACCACCAGGGATGGAGGTGGTGGTGGACAGCATCCCTGGGCAACCCGTTCCAGTGCCTCACCACCCTAACAGTAAAGAGCTTCTTATATCCAGTCTAAGCTTCCCCTGTTTAAGTTTTAACCCATTACCCCTTGTCCTATCACTACAGTCCCTAATGAACAGTCCATCCCCAGCATCCCTATAGGCCCCCTTCAGATACAGGAAGGCTGTTATGACGTCTCCATGCAGCCTTTTCTTCTCCAGGCTGAATAGCCCCAACTTCCTCAGCCTGTCTTCATAGGGGAGGTGTTCCAGTTCTCTGATCATCCTTGTGGCCCTCCTCTGCACTTGTTCCAACATTTCCATGTCCTTTTTATGTTGAGGACACCAGAACTGTACAACATACTCCAAGTGAGGTCTCATGAGAGCAGGGTAGAGGGGCAGGATCACCTCCTTCGACCTGCTGGTCACACTCCTTTTGATGCAGCCCAGGATACGGTTGGCTTTCTGGGCTGCGAGCGTACACTGAAGCTGGCTCATGTTCGTTTTCTCATCGACCAACACCCCCAAGTCCTTCTCTGCAGGGCTGCTCTGAATCTCTTCTCTGTCCACCCTGCAGCTGTGCCTGGGATTGCTCTGACCCAGGTGTAGGACCTTGCAATTGGCATGGTTATATTTCTTTAGGTTGGCATCAGCCCACCTGACAAGTGTGTCAAGTTCCCTCTGGATGGCATTCCTTCCCTCCAGCGTATCAACCGAACCACACAGCTTGGTGTCAACGGCAAGCTTGCTGAGGGCGCACTCAATCCCACTGTCCATGTCACTGACAGAGGCGTTGAACAAGACCGGTCCCAACACCAGTCCCTGAGGGACGCCACTCGTTACTGGTCTCCAGGCGGACATTGAGCCATTGACCACAAGTCTTTGTGTGCGGCCATCCAGCCAGTTCTTTATCCACCGAGTGGTCCATCCATCAAATTGATGATGACATCAACTGCTCTACCCCTGTCCTCTAGCCCCATCATAGAAGGCCACCAAACTGGTCAGGCAGGATTTCCCCTTAGTGAAGCCATGCTGGCTGTCACCAAGCACCTTGTTTTTCATGTGCCTTAGCATGCCTTCCAGGAGAATCTGCTCCAAGATTTTGCCAGGCACAGAGGTGAGACTGACTGGTCTGTAACTCCCTGGGTCATCCACTTTCCCCTTCTTGAAAATGGGGGTTATAGTGCCCTTTTCCCAGTCGTTGGGAACTTCACCCGACTACCATGATTTTTCAAATATGATGGACAGTAGCTTAGCAACTTCATTCACCAGCTCCTTCAGGACCCGCTGATGGATTTCATCAGGTCCCATGGACCTGTGCACATTCAGGTTCTTAAGATGGTCTCGAACCAGATCCTTTCCTACAATGGGACTAAGGTCTTCATTCTCACAGTCCCTGCACCTGCCTTCCAAGACTTGGGTGGTTTGGTCAGAGCCTTTGCCGGTGAAGACTGAGGCAAAGAAGTCCTTCAGAACCTCAGCCTTCTCCAAATCCTGTGTAGCCAATTCTCCTGATAGCTTCTGGAGAGGACACATGTTGTCCCTAGTTTGTCCTTTATTTGCAATGTACCTATAGAATCCCTTCCTGTTATCTTTCACATCCCTAGCCAAGTTTAATTCTAACTGGGCCTTAGCTTTCCTCACCTGGTCCCTAGCTTCCTGCACAACATCCCTGTATTCTTCCCAGGCCGCCTGTCCTTGCTTCCGCCTTTTATAAGCCTCTTTTTTCATCTGAATTTTCCTCAGCAGCTCCTTATCCATCCATGGAGGTCTCCTGGCCCTCCTGCTGCACTTCCTTCTAGTTGGGATGCAACACTCCTGAGCTTGTAGCAGGTTATCCTTGAATATCAACCAACAGTATTGGGCCCCTCTGCCCTCTAGGGCTATATCCCATGGAACCTTCCTAAGCAGGTTCCTGAAGAGGCCAAAGTCTGCTCTTTTGAAGTCCAGGGCAGTGAGCTTGCTGCATGCTCTTCTCACTGCCCTGAGGACCTTGAACTTGACCATCTCATGATCGCTGCCCTGGAGCATCACATTTCCAACCAGCCCTTCCCTGTTGGTGAGCACGAGGTCAAGCATGGCACCTCTCCTTGTAGGCTCCTCTATTACTTGCAGAAGGAAGTTGTCTTCCACACAATCGAGGAACCTCCTCGATTGCTTGTGCCAGGCCGTACCATCCCTCCAACAGATACCAGGATGGTTGAAGTCACCCATAAGGACAAGGGCCTGCGAGCATGAGTCTGTTCCTATCTGTCTACAGAGCGCTTCATCCACAGATTCCTCTTGATCAGGTGGTCTGTAACAGATCCCCACAGTAACATCCCCCATAGCTGTTCTCCCTTTAACCCTTACCCACAAACTCTTAACTGTTCATCTGTCCCCAGACACAGTTCCATACTCTCCAGCCTATCCCTAACATAAAGAGCAACTCCCCCTCCCCGTCTGCCTGGCTTGTCTTTTCTAAAGAGCCTGTAACCTTCCATTCCAACACTCCAGTCACAGGAGCCATCCCACCATGTTTTTGTGACACCTACTGTATCCCTGTAGACATGCACACATCTCTAATTCCTCTTGTTTGTTCCCCATACTACAGGCATTTGTACAGAGGCATCTGAGCCGAGCTCCAAATGAAGCCGGCTCATTGGCTGGAGCAGCTGGAGTATCTCTACCTTGCTCTGAGCATTTATTATAGGTTCTGGCAACTGACTGGGTGTGTTGGAATGGAACGATGCCCCCCTCCCCCAACACATCTAGTTTAAAGCTTTCTTGACCAGCCTGGCAAGCCTCATACCAAAACCACACCCATGCCATTCACCAGCATCCAGTAGACCTGGCCTCCAAATCCAGTCCCATGTTCTAAATACCCAAATGCCATGTATATTATATTATATAAAATATAAATGTTATAATATAAAATATTGTAATGTTAAATATTATAATAATAAATATATTTTTTAAAAAGCAATCGTGTTATTTGGCTGCCTTCTCCTGCTATAAAACTTCCTACTTACCACTTGCAATTTCAGTCTTTCTTTGACTTGTCAGAGAATTTTTTAATGCTGCTCTGTGATGGATATATAGGATGAAACTAGGTCGCCTCAGTAACCTGGGCCTGTCTGCTGTGTCTCAGTGAACATTGTTGGGCTGTGGTGAATTAATTATTTCTTTCTTTGACTGACAATAGAAGGAAATGTTTTAGGAAATGTTATGCCCATTTTAGACTGGTTATATATTAATGTGTAGTCCACTAAAACTTTGGAGCCAGGAGCAGAACATTTGGCATTTCACAGTGAAGAATACCTGGGAAAGTTCCAGAAAGATCATTCCTTGCTTTAGTTCTGTTCAGTGTCTGCTTTTGTATCATTTTTATGTGAACATAAGTGGACAGATCTTGAGCCCAGGTACCACAGAGATGGAGGTAATACTCATGTCCATCTACCCTAACAACAAACAGCTGGATGACTGCCATCAAGAGGACAGAAGGAAGCAAATGGGATATATTTTTAACCATCATGAGCTCTTTGCACATTATACCCATGAATAACATTTTACCCTTTCTGTAGCAGAAAAAATTGCACCCTGGGTTACAGAACTGACTTAATCTAGAAAATAATTTCATTATGTCCACACAGGAATGCTGGGTACCTGAAACCAGCAATTTGGGAAATGTCCTAATCTGAAAAGCATACACATTGCCAGGACTATTAGGAGTAAAAGTAACCTTTCTGTGTTCCTGACACTGGTTTCCTTCATGAAGCCACACGTTAGTTTCAGTCCTTACTCTCAAGATGCTTGCGAATATGAAAGTTCTCAACCAGACTTAAAACTTTAAGAGACATTTTCTAGCTCTGTCCTGCATATATTCTGTACAGGGTGACCTGGGATAACAGAAAAGCTTCTACAGAGGAGTTACATCCTAACAAACACTGTTAGCCCACACACCGGGGACAGGCCATCTCACATCACCTGCAGTAAAATGAAGTAAAATGAAAAATTCATGCTACAGAAGAAGAAACTTAAACCAAAAAAACTACTGTCACTTTTTGACACAGGTATGAAGACACAACCAAGGTACAAAGGTACTATAAACTCAACACTAGCATTATCCAGGCTCAGCCACAAAAAGGAGAGTAAGCCCAGTTGCAGAATGTCAGTTTCAAAGATTTTTACATCTCTTACCTTTTGAGCACATTCATTATTGAGGAGAAACAAAATAATTTCTTCTTTCCTTGTTGCAGCTATGTTTGCAAAATTGCAATCCAATTTGGATTGTAACAAACAATAACAAAATTAAATAGTTATTTTCCATTTAACTATAGTCTGTGTGGAGTCAGCAAGTGTTACTTAGATGGATTTGTGTTTTAGATATATATGGATTTTTACTTTCTTATTAAATACACAAACTAAAGTTTTTGAAATATGAGTGAAGCCTCCAAGGCAAGTTAGGTTTTACAAGAAGCAAAACCAATACTGGACAGAGACACATAAATAAACAAAGAAACCCTTCAAGAAACTTTAATAAAAGAAGAAAGTAACTTCATTGTAGTTCTGCTATACCTGGTAAAGTTGCAGCTGAAGTAAATGTAGTTTGAGGCCTACAATTATATTAGCTAGTGGCATGGCTAAAGTTTTTACAACAAAACCTTAGCTTGACCACTTTGAGATCAGTTGTGTTCAAAAAATACATAGCTCCTTTAAGCATAATGATATTGATATTTTAATAGCAATGTACTGTTGATCAATAAAGGAGGGAATAGGGATAATTTCTTCAACCATCCCTTTCTGAGAAGTCACAAGCAATCAACTTTATCTATCATCAGGCCAACAGTCAGCCCACTGCTCATAGAGCTGAATAGTTACCTAGTGTGGACACAAGCAATTCACCAGCAACCTGGATTATATAAGCTAACAACAGCATGAACAGCATGGATTTAGAAGACAGTTCATGCAAAACTGTTTAACTTTATTGAGTTCTCTAATTGCAGATTTAGCCATTTATGCTGAAAGCCAGTTCTGACAGTAAAAAAAACCAACCAAACAATCCACAAAAAGAGCCCTTACTGTTCATATATGATAGCATATTGCTACACAGTTAAAATATTAGTTATTTTTCCTTGCTTCTGCATATACCATAAGCAGACATAAAAATTTTAGGCACATATATATGTCTTTATATATTGAAATATTTAGTTTCACTTCCCATCAGTTTTCAACAGATGCTTAGAAAATATTCTCAGGTAAGTATTTGACTGCCAAAGAATAATCCCCTTTGAGTTTATTCAGTTTCTAAAGAAACTCCCATTGCCATTCAGGGAGCAAATCACAAGACACATAATTGTACTTTTCCTATTACTCACAAGCATTATTATGATAGCCCCACAAACTGTTTATAGGAAAAGTGGAATTAGGAAGATCCGTAAAAGCTTTAAAGCAGTTTCATGAAATGTTCCTGCAGGAAAATATGGCAGAGTCAATGTCCTGTAGTCTCCCATATATATGTATTCCCCGATAACCCAGTCTTGTGAATTTCTGATTTAGGACAAAGCCCAGTTTGCCACATAGGTATTACCACAGAAATAATGAGACTATTCTCTTGTTTGAAATAATTTTCATTGGCTCTAGCTCTGCAAAGTAGCTCAGTTTATTAAAAATCTGCTGTCCTTGTTGCTATTCATCTTGCTCTGCTCTATACCAACTAGTCTGTGAGGCTGTCACCATCCTGTTCCAGAGATGGCAGCAGACATTTTCCACTGCTCCTGGACTATGGAGGATAAAGGCAGAGTGATCAAAGAGCACAGGCATACTTGAAATGGCTGCTATTTAAAGGGAAGGGGGAAGGAGAACAGTAGGTGTTAACAAAACCCAATGCAAGTCTCTACTTTTTCATTCAGGGCCTCATACACCAACAAAGACAAAGGAAAGAGGTCAGCTCTGTGCCTGCTTTGGAATTAAAATGCAGTTGGTGGGAACTGCATCTTAACCGTCTTTCGTCATTGTATCTAATCTGCAAAAATGTCATTCCATGCAAAAAAAACCACCTTAACACTTAAGAAAATATTTTAATCATAGCTTTCAATTGATGCAAGTAAGGTTTTGCTGAAGAATGACCTCAGAATGTTCCAGACATAAAAGTAATTCACAGGACAGAAGAAATTCCCGATAACCTGAAGGAAACCCCCTTGTTAAGTTATAGATATTGGAAAGTGCAGTTTAAATTTGCAGGTCTTCTGTCTTACAGACCATGCAAATGACTCCCTTAAGATGTGAGGAAAAAAAACCTGGGATTTAATAGTAAAACTTTTCTCAGTAAAGGGTTTCTGTGTTTAAAACAACCCTTTTTTTTCTTTTTCCTTTTAAGCAAGTTTTGGAGCAGATATTTCTAAACTCATGTATACAGACAGCTTCACGAACACATACATACATCTAACCCCCCCCCCCCCCCCCAACATTTTATATATTATTCAAAACACAACAGATGTTAAGGTACTCCATGCACTAAAGTGCACCATATAGAAGCCAAAATATTTCAAGCCGGTGTTTTTTTCTAAACACCAAACTAGTAAATTTGTTGTCGGAGCAATCCCAGGCACAGCTACAGGTTGGGCAAAGATGAGATTCAGAGAAGCCCTGTCTGTGGAGAAGGACTTGGGGGTGTTGGTCAATGAGAAAACGAACATGAGCCAGCAGTGTGGGCTTGCAGCCCAGAAAGCCAACTGTATCCTGGGCTGCATCAAAAGGAGCGTGACCAGCAGGTCCAAGGAGGTGATCCTTCCCCTCTACTCTGCTCTTGTGAGACCTCACCTGGAGTATTGTGTACGGTTCTGGTATCCTCAACATAAAAAGGACACGGAAATGTTGGAACAAGTCCAGAAGAGGGCCATGAGGATAATGAGGGGACTGGAGCACCTCCTGTATGAAGATAGGCTGAGAAAGTTGGGGCTGTTCAGCCTGGAGAAGAGAAGGCTGCGTGGAGACGTCATAACAGCCTTCCAGTATCTGAAGGGGGCCTATAGGGATGCTGGGGATGGACTCTTCATTAGGGACTGTAGTGACAGGACAAGGGGTAACGGGTTAAAACTTAAATGGGGGAAGTTCAGATTGGATATAAGGAGGAAATTCTTTGCTGTTAGGGTGGTGAGGCACTGGAATGGATTGCCCAGGGGAGGTTGTGAATGCTCCATCCCTGTCAGTGTTCAAGGCCAGGTTGGACAGAGCCTTGGGTGACATGGTTCAGTGTGAGGTGTCCCTGCCCATGGCAGGGGGATTGGAACTAGATGATCTTTAGGTCTTTTCCAACCCTAACTATTCTATGATTCTATGATTAAATGAAGTGGAAATAAAATTATGAATTCACTAAAACTCCTAATTTTAATAAGCAAACAAGCCAAAATGATTTCCTTACCCTGATAGGAAACTTTTGTTGTTCTTCAACTGACTGGTAGAGGGAGCCTACACAATTGGCATTCTCTGCAAGACTTTGAGAGGAAACCACTGTGGCATTCTTGCCAGATACAAGCATTTCAGGTAGGCATGCTGACAGGTTCACCTAAAACAAACAAAAAGTTCCCCCCCCCCCAAATCACCTATAAGTCTGAACCACACAAAAAGACACTAGGTTATAAACCTTACATAAATCCAGTGTAAACTGCCAGATGATGTTGCTTTGAGATTTATTTTTGCACCTGGGTTAAAGAGCCACCAAGATTTGATGCACTGAGAGAGGGAATTTTTGTTCAAATGAAAACACAGTAAGTAATTTATATGTAGTGGTTTAGCATTACATCTCCAGGAATATTTCAAGTTTTTAGAAAGGATCGCAGTGATGTAAATTCTGATTAGCACCTATCTTTTTAGCTCTGAACTGGAAAGAAATTAATTTAAATTACTTTTCTTTAAAAAAACCTCAAACACTCCCTAGAATTACCCTTTCCAAATCATTCAGCTAGAACTTACAGTTAGACTTGAACCCATTAGCCCCTTTTGACTGCATAATTATGGCCAACCTTGCAATTTGATTATGAAGCCATCAAATGAGTCTACACAGGCAACAAATCAACTTAAATGGAGAAATAACAATAGCCTAAGAAAATGTAGAGTGAAATTTAGATTGGATATAAGGAAGAAATTCTTTCCTGTTAGGGTGGTGAGACACTGGAATAGGTTACCCAGGGAGGCTGTGAATGCTCCATCCCTGTCAGTGTTCAAGGCCAGGTTGGACGAGGCCTTGGGTGAGATGGTTTAGTGTGAGGTGTCCCTGCCCATGGCAGGGGGTTGGAACTAGATGATCTAAAGGTCCTTTCCAACCCTAACTATTCTATGATTCTATGACTATGATTCTATGATTCTTGTAGGCCCCTTTAAGACTTGAAAGTCCGCAATAACATCTCTCCAGATCCTTCCCTTCTCCAGGCTGAACAGCCCCAACTCTCTCAGCCTTTCCTCCCAGGAGAGGTTATCCATTATTCTGACCATTTTTGTGGCCCTTACTGGGACCTTCTCTAATAGGTCCATATCTTTCCTGTACTGAGGACTCCAGACCTGGACGCAGAATACAGATGGGGTCTCACCAGAGCATAGGGGCACAATCACCTCTCTTGACCTGCTGGCAATGCTCCTCTGGCTGCAGCCCAGGGTATGATTGGCCTCTGGGTTGCAAGCTCCCATTGCCTGCTCATGTCCAATCTTTCATCCACCAGTACTCCCAAGTCCTTCTCCTCAGGGCTACTGAGCCCCTTCATCCCCCAGCTGTGTTGATAAAGGGCTGCCCTGATCCAGGTACAGAACCCTGCACTTGGCCCCATTGAACCTCATGAGGTTTGCATGGGAGCAAACCATCCCCTCTGGATGGCATCCTGTCCCTCGAACATGTCAACTGCAACACCCAGCTTCGTGTCATCTGCAAACTTGCTGATGATGCACTGAGTCCCACTGGCTATGTCATTGATGAAGGTATCAAAGAATACTGGCTCCAATACAGACACCTGAGGGACACCACTTGTCACTGGTGTCCATCCAGACATTTTCTCATCCACCAAATGGTTCACCCATCAAATCCATATCTCTCAGGTTTAGAGAGAAGGATGTTGTAGGGGAGTCTGTCAAAGGCTTTACAGAAGTCTAGATAGACCACATCCATAGCCATTCCTCTGCCCACTGATGTAATATCTCCATCATATAGGCTCCTAGGTTGCTCAGGCAGGACTTGACCTTGGTGAAGCCATGCTGGCTGTGTGTCTGGACAACTATAGGTACCTATAGGCCCCACAGATAACTATTGGACAGGTATAGCTAGCTACCTATGAATAACCATCAGATTTACAAACACATGGAATAAGCAAGTGAGTTAGTACACAGCAACTATAAACTATAAAGCATGAACCTGCAGATTCATGTTTTTATGCATTTATGTTTCTAGAAACATTAGATTTTAAAAAAATCTCACTTATTTAGAAAGTTTTGAAAGCTTAGCTCAGGCAGAGAGGTTGCAAGCACTAGAATAGTTTTCCCTTGAATCCATAGAATGTTTTATGCAAGACTATGGCCCTGGTTCACACTCCTCAAAGTACCAAGCTTTAGATTATAAAATGCAACAATACAGAGAAACTAGATGAAAGAAAGGATGCAGCAAAATGTTGACACCAGAAGCAAAAATCTATTCCAGCTGCTAGAGCACTGCTGACCCACCTCAATATTTTATACACCATTTCCTTGTTAGCTGACATGAAGGCCTTTCCCACCTGAAGTCTTGTCCAAAAGATTTCTGGGCTACTTTGGGAGCAAGGCAGGAGGTTGGTATGGGACAGGATCTATATTTCAACATCCCCATCTCTAGTACCATACAGACAGAGCAGCCTGATCTTTTTCAATCCAGGCAAAACCTCAAAGAAGCTCAAAAAACCCTCAAAGCAGATGACCTCTCCAAGAGGTCACTTTTGGAAACTCACACTGCCACACAATGTAAGATATGGGGTAGAGATACAATTTGTGACATGGAGATAGCTTGTACCCCACACCACTTAGCAGTAAAATGCATGGGGCATGAAATGGAAGCATCTGATCTTAGAAAGACAACAAACAAGAAGCTGGGGCAAAGGCTTAGGAGCCACTTCCCCCACCGAAGATCAACTTTAAAAGTATTTGCTTTCATTTCTACATTAAACATAAATGCTGTTAGAGATTTAAACACAGCTGCCAACCTGTATAAAGGATTTCTGTTTCACCAAGAATACAAGGTTTTATTTCTCACATACTTGAGAAATGTTAGACTTGTGTATCTCACATAAAACTGTGATAGCTGCATAATCAAGGGCCACTTAATATTAAGTCTGCTTTTCTGAATCCTGCTTCATATAATCTATTTCATGATCATTTTTTTCCTGTTGATGGTTGAGATCAGTGCAAAAGCAGCAAGTCATATCTCACATTTCAGGAGTTTATGCAGTAGCTGGCAACTGGACAATATTTCTGACATCTGGGAACTAATTTGCAAGAAAAGCTGGTGAAATGAGTCCATCCTGAGTTATAAACACAAGTCTAATGATAAATTCTAGCTTTACAGATCACTTTTACAGAGTGGAAACTATGCGATTATGTGTATAGTTACAATTGTTATTACAAAGTCTTTCCTACAAACAACTCTTAATCGATGAAAAAACTTCCAGTTTACAAGAGTCTCTAAAACACTTGAACAAGTTCTAATACTGGCTTAAATAACGACACATTTAGAGAAAATTAATAATGAATCCTTACCTCTCACACACACAAAGAAAAACAAACCATAGAGAGATTCAACCCTAAAGATCCAGCTCTGTGTACTTTGGAATTTCTAGAAACCAGCAGCTTTGCTGATTGATTTTTCTTTTACAGCAGCAGACACTGATGTGTAACCAGTTGGTAATTGTAAAGTTATCTATTGTTTTGTGTAAAACACAGTCTCATACATTTGCCCAGTTTTCCACTGGCCAGCCACAATAACTTGAAGTGTTATGAGGTACTTATACATCACAAGGGAACCTATAAAAGTACAGTCTTGGTTAGCCTCTTATGAGCCAGTCTTCCCTCCATTAAACACATTTCCAATATAAGCACTTTGCTGGAATGTCAGATAAGGACAAAGGTCCTTGCCCATTTGTTTTAGTTGAGGCTCTTCCCTGGAGTTCCATAATCAATGACAAAAGGGATACAGAAGTTAATTACTGGAATATCAAACACAAAATGTTTATTATTGGGAAAAAAGTAGTTTTAGTTGCCAAAAAATCTGTTGAAGCCAATAAGAATCCTCAAGTGACAGAGAAGCCCTCAAACACATCTCAAGCACAAATTCAGCATGTTTATTTTGTGGGAGGAACAGCAATCTTGGCCTGGTACCACTTTGCAGCAGCTTGGAGCAGATGATTCTGCAGGCCATATTGTACCATAGATTCTTGGATTTCTACTTCACTTTATTTTGATTCTTTGAAACAAATATCCTGATTGCATTTGCAGTGTGAAGCTGCCTGAAAGAAAATTATCCAACTAGACTTCGCTGCCTGCTTTGCAGAAGCCTCAGCAGACCACTCTACAAAGGCTCATGTTGGCTTGGCATGACACAAACAACAGCAGCACACTACTCACGTGGAAGCAAGCTGTATTGCTGCTCCTGTTCACTCAGGAGTAACACCATCTCTTATATTCTCATATCGAACAGTGACAAGACACTGAACCTTACTCCAATGCTGAGTTATCAGCCATTCAAAACATCAGGGAAGGAGTACCCACAATGTGCTTAGCTCACCACGTCAGTCTTGAGTATAGGTATACTTGAGTGTCAGTGTGCCCTTTTCAGTATCTTTTTTCAGGAACAGGGATCCTGGAACAGAGCTGAGACTGTTCTCAGAGTTGGGAGCACTCTCTACCCAACTCGTGCATGCTACAGCTCTGGAGCCTTAAGTATGGATGTTCAAGGATTTGTTCAGGATCTGTACACAGGAGGCACAGCTGTTGAGTGGTCCCCAGCTTCTGGGCCTTTGAGAAGATATTGTTTATCATCTTGAATGTCATGCATATTGACTGCTGCTCTCCTCATACCCCAGCAGCCATGAGGTTAGCAGCCTCCTGATCCTCCTGCTGCAATACACTGCTGGCAGAGCAGTACCAGCCTCTAGCAGCACAAGCGGATGAGCAACAGTTTAGTTTCCTCAGTGCCCTAAGTGGGATTTCTGGGAAGCCCAGGTTTTGAAGACCTGAGTGGACAATTAGAAAGGTGAACAGTAAGAAGTGGTCTATTCTGAAGACAAAAGGTTCAGAAAAGAATTTGCAAGGGCAATGAAAGGTGGGAGTAAAGAGAAAAGTTGAACTACAGACATGAAACAACAGAGCTGCTGCTAGAAGACTGACATTTGATGGCAAGCATAAAGGTGCCCTTGTCATTTGTCTCCTTTAACAGCCTTATCATATTGTCACATCAGATCAGTAACTTGAACTTTGCATCTGTGCACACGCTCAGGCTAAGCTGCAGGACATCACTTATTTGGACCGTATGTTTTGGATCCCTGTATGCCCAATGTGTAGCCAAAGAGCTTCTGTTTTGGTTTCATCCCAAAATAATACTTTTTTTATGGATACTTGCAACACTCTGCAATCCAGCTCTATACCTGCTCACATCCTTTACTCCGGTACAACAAGCAAACACGCATGAAAACACAGATATAAATATATTTAGAAGGGAATGTTGGGAACTATTTCAGTTCTTTAACATTTAACATTAAACTAATAACATTCATTTAACATTAAAAGACTAGCACAAATGACTGGAAGGTTGGTCTACTGTCTCAGTAAATAAAGATCAATGAAGTACCTACAGGGTCTGTAATGCAGGACAGAAAGTGTGGGTCATCCTATATATATAGTCCATGCTCCAAATATCAGAAGGTTGGGGGAAATTTGTGATAAATCAGTATTTTCATCCAAGGGAACTGACATTCCTGAAAGCCTTCAGCAACTCAAAATGAGAGTTCAGAGTTAAGCCACAGATCAGTAAAACCTTAAGAGATTAGTGTGTTCACACTATGAGAGTACAAGAGTCATGAATATAGCCCCTTTATTTTGTGTCACTCATGACTTCTGAATCAAGATGCTGTACACCATCCATATGACTTGGTCTGAAGTAATAATTTCAATTGAACAAAAACTTTTTTATGACAAGTGAATCTCTGTGTTGCTCATACAAAACCAAGGGATCCTCCTTCTTCTAACCCTTTCTCAGCAACAACATATGTTCATCCCACAGCAAAAGTAATTGTTTTTTGCTCTCAGCCTCCCAGCAATGAATTCAAATGATGGTGCCTTTCTACAACAATCATATATTGACTTTTATTTTTAATACAGTAGTGTATGGATAAAAATTGTGAGAGGTCATGATGTGGAAAATTAATGTAGAAGTTATGTTCCTCTTGATGTATCTAGAAATATGAAATTCTAAAGAAAATACAAAGCTTAGTCTACTTTCTAGTTTAAGTAGTATACAAGTTACAATTTATGTTTAGATCATTATCAAGTTGTTGCTTTTTAATAAAGGTTTTTAAAATGCATTTAAAAACAAAGATATGTTTCAAGGTATCCTGATACTCTTGAGTTGGGTGACTACATTGAACACAGATCAGTAGTAATTTCCAGATCTTAAATCGAAAAAAGGTTAAATAATTGAATAAATTTCTGTAGAAAAAAAAATATTAATTTATCAATCACCCCAAACCTTACTGCTGTTTTAATCTCCTAGGGAATCATGGCCTGTAATAGGACAGTAACAGCTTTTTCAAGACCAACTTGATCAATCTTGCCTAGTTTGGTTTTTATTTAATTATTTCAGTTGTGTTTAGAGCACAGATTTCATTATGCCAAGAGGATCTTTTTTGTTCCTGTTTTGCTCATTTTTGCATGGGAGTTTCCTGGCAACCATTTCATTCTCTCACTTATTATAAGAATTATGTCAGATACCTTTCCTACCACTGAAGCAGACCTCTGAATTTTAAAGTCAGGGCATTAATTCTTTACTCTCCAACTGTAAAATATCCCGCTTCTGCAAACAGGCAAGAACTATTAATGAATGGACTAATTAATGAATAATTTTTTCCCAAGGAAAATATGTTATAGCAATAAATCTGCATTATTAGTGGACAGTATAAAGTTTTTATTAGACTGGAAAACCAAATGCCACCCTCCTCGTGTATAATGTTAAATTAGTCTTCAGATTCCAAACACAACTTTGAATTCATCTTTCATCACCTTAAGATGTGACAGCCAGAGTCATTTCTGCCTCTGACAAATTTCAGGAAACCCTTGAGGGAGCTGATGTGCCCATGAGTTCTTTAAATTAGGCAAGAAGAAGTCACTGGCCACTGGGAGAGAGTTAGTTAGAAATGGTTCTGCAAATTCACACAGAATTGGGGGTGCTTGGTATCTGCTGGAGGGTACTGCTTGGAATACATTCTTATCTCACTGACTTAGTTTGTTTTCCCTCAGTGGATGATTAACTGATTCAGGGGCACAGTGAAAGAGAAAAGAGAGAATGTGCAAAAGCACTTGCTTCAGAATAAAGAACATAAGCAGACAGAGGGCATAAGTGGGGTGCCAGGTAGGGAGTGCCCAGCAGATGATCCTTCAGGTTAGGTTTACTACAGATTTCATTGAGCATGCGACTCATTAGTGAATGTATAAAATGAGTGTAGATGACACGTGCTGTGCATCTGATGGTCGCACCGTTTATACAGCAAAGTAACTCCCTGATGAACAAAAGCACTGGGACAGGCTGCCCAAGGGGATTGTGGAGTCTCCCTCCCTGGAGACATACCAAACCCACCATGGAACTGTGTAACCTGCTCTAGGTGGCCCTGCCTTGGCAGAGGGTTGGACTGAATGATCTCCAGAGGGCCCTTCCAACACTAATGATTGATTCTGTATTCAGTATTCATTCCTTTCTATACTTTCTTTTCCCCTGTTACTTCTATTAATTCTGTGTATTGGCAGTTTATTTAAAAAACAAAGCTGAAATCTGTTTTTTTTTCCTTCCATAATATTAGAAAGAAACCATTAGATGAACTTTGGAATGCAACTTAAAATGAACATTTCCTTCAGACCAGTCGTAATGTGACACAAAACTCTGCACTTGCTCAGGACAGGCCGGGAAAACAAATCCAAAATAGATTACATCATCTCAGTTCACCAGTTTCTACAGAATTCATTTGGAACAATACTTTTTCCTATGTTTTTTTCCAAACTTTTTCTAACCGAAGCTTATTAGAGTAATTCCTTACTCTACTGAATTGGTTTTGTACTACATTTCCCTATTATGACTCAGTGAAGGGGTTAAAAAAAGGGGTGATGGTGAATCTCAAACATTCCCAATAAAAGATGTATAAAGGTAGAGGGGTCTGTTTCTATTTTTGTTTTATTATGTTTAGATTTGAAGGTCTATTCAATTAGAAACACAAAAAAAACAAACAAAACTATTAAAGAATCCTTAAAATACTTATGTTGTCAAAATCAGACAAATCTGAGAAACACAGTTGCAAGTAGTTTATTCCCAAACAAGTAAAACTTTGGTACATTGCTCTGCAATCAGTAAAAAGTTCGTAACAGTTCCTGGTGCATAAGGATGACATCACATATCAATAGCAGAATACCAAGCAAGATATGTTTATTTTCTTATTTATTTTCTTTCCTAAAAGTCCTCAGTGTAACCCAAATACTCTGCAATTGTTACATAAGTAGGATTTTTTGGTTTTAAACTGTCTTGTTTCCAACATAAGAATGTCTCTTGCAAGCATTTCCAGTAGAAGAGGTATAAACCTAGAGTATTGTCCCCATTCTTACTATATCCAGGGATTTGGATTGCACACAGTCCAGTCACAATTCCAACCCTCGTATTTATCCTTCCCCACCAGTTCAAAATATGGCAATTTTCTGAACATTTCACAAAAGAAAATCTCTTTCCATTTTTCCTTTGCAAAGATGATGGATGGTTTCAAACATAAAAAAATTTAGTGTTGCCAAAGATTAACTAAAAGAATTAACAACTTCATTCTAAAATGCTTATAATACAAGTTGAAAGAGCCTAAATATAAAGGCTGCTGATTTTAAAGTGCTAAGTACCTTTACAAGTCCTACTGAACCTTAGTTTAAATCCACAGTAATGAATTATCTTTTTTTTCTCTAAGAAATTCTAGCATATGTTTATGTATTTACACAGCTTTCACTAAGTTAAATCTTAAAGCACTTATAAGCGTGGTATGCCTTATACACTCGACATCCACCTCTTTTCATTTAGGTAGGAGATGCAGATAGTCTTGGAGGTCACCCCCAACTATTAGTGTTTGTCCATCTGTGTACTTGGTTCTCTATGAAAAAATTCTAGTGTGATAAGTATGCCCTTATGAACACAAAGTACCCAAGTAAATACAGGTTTCTGCCATGTTTAAATCTAAGTGCATGCTCATTACAATCCAGAAGCCATTCATGTCTAAAACCAAATTAAATCCCACTTAACCGTAAAGAGAATAGAAAACACAGTAAATCCTTCTTGCATTTAAAAAGAAAGTTATTTTATTATTGTCCCAAATGTATTCCTCATCTTAACATAATCTCAGTTGGACAAAAGTATCAAACAAGCTGGGCAAGCAACATTCTTTAAAAATCCTGCACAAGGTAGACATTTCTAATCTTCAGAGCAAAATATTCTTTGTGCTCTCATTTGAAATTTTTCTTCTATACAATTAAAAAAAAAAGGCTTAAAATTGGAAGATACAGGGTGGAAAGCTACCCTGTGAACATTATGTTTCCTCATGTTTCCTGACCTGTCAGATTAGTATAGGTAGATTGTGCTCATTCCCATTTGAAGCCACACCAATTTATCCATCACACCAATTTTTTTTCTTGCCCAGTGGCATATTTATTCAGAGCTTCTCTCACCTCCCTATTCTCCAACATCTATAAATATATCACAGCTTTCAGCAATCAAACACTCCCACTTAAAACTCCTTGACCTTTTGGTCAAGTCCTAGACTCATATGCCCACTGGCAAAAAAGGAGTCTGAAAAACACAGCTGGACTCAACACAGGAAAGCAATCTTGAGGTGCTCATTGTGTGCCTTAGGTTTACATGAAAAAAAAATTAATCCAACAAAATTCTAAATACATGAAAAGGAGACTTAAAGAGGTTGACTTGAAGCTAGTGAAGTTACATTAAAAAAAGTCATTCCTCCCTTTGCTGTCTATACTTAATTCAGATTTTGACTAATTTTAAAATTCAAAGCAGTTCCTGAAGCCTCAGCATTGTTCACAGACACAAACCAGAAGCCTTGTCATTACTTTGCATACAGGTATTGTCAAGCTCATGGAAAACATCTTTTCAAGTGAAAATTCTGATTTTGAGAATGTTTTGTGTGGGCCTCTGAGCATATTCTACAGCACTACAGTGGAAGCCATAGTAAGTTATAGTCTTGATAATATGAAGCCTTGTGAGCAGGAACACTGGAACTGCCAGCTGCTGGTTCTCCCCACCCCACCAGGAGACACGGAGAAGTCTGTCAACAATTTTGCAACTGTGATCTTAAACTGAAAACACAGCAGGTAATGTACTGATGTTAATGGACTGGTGGAGTGCCACCATGTAATCCTTCAGCAAATCTTGCACAAGCCAAACTCAGCTTTCATTTGTAGACATAAATGCATATTGTGATATCTGTGTAGCTTTGACGATTAATTTTATCAAGGTCTCTCCGTATTTTCAGTGTGCTGATATAAATGCATATTATGATATCTGAGTAGCTTTGATGGTTCATTTCATCAAGATCTCCCCTGTATTTGCAGTGTGCTGATACAAGACCCAGTACAAATCATGAGGAAGCATTAAAAAACTAATTTCACACTGAAGTTAATAATTAAAGCCACAGACAGTCTGTAAACACTTAAAGAATACAGTTTATGCAGATTTACAGTTACAAATCTTGTATGCCTGCCAAAGGGCTTAGAAATATATTGGCTACATTCTGAAGATGTTTCAGCATGTTTGTGTGCTTCATTTCTGAAGCCATTTGAATATTTTGCAGAATCTGTTTCTACTGCCCCTATCTTTCACTTGGTTCTATTAACTGTCTTCTTCCCTTTTTAATTCAATACACTGAACATCCACATTATAAGTTGCAGAATTGCATGTTAAAATAATTATAACTTATAGACTTAATTACTCTATCCAGTTGATTCACTAGCAACCTCTCAAAAATTTTATATCAAGCTTGGGCAAAGTACCAAACACTGTCCTTTTAATTATGTTTGCTCTTACAAAGTTGATGAGTAATTTTCCACAGGCTATGGCTTGCAGCCCTGAGGCACATGTTAATTCAGTCACTGACTATTGTCTCCCTGTTCTTCTTAAGAATTCATTTTCTAATTCTTTTCTCTAAAGATTCACATTTACACAGCGCAGGGAGGACAGGGGCACGACTTTCACAAACTGAATAGCAAGTCTTTTTTCATGGGTACATTCACTTCTGGTGGTTTTATTCCATGGCAATGGCACTTGGTGAGCTCTTATAGCCTTAGCAGCAAACATAGATATAGAGCAAATTCACAGACACTACTGCACCTTCTGAGATACAGAACAGCTTCAAGCAGCGCATTTATGTTAGGATTTGCCTAAATGTATTAAACCTCTATTTCATCACAAATCCCGACTTACTGTAATGTGAGTACCTCTGTACCTGGACTGCCACATATCACCAACACATTTCAGTAGGCAAGGGCACGAAACACCTGAATCACAAAGCACATGAGTATTCTGCCACTAAGTGACACTACTAATCCACAAGAGGCTTGCTTTCACAAGCTGCTTCTCTGGCAGCCCATAAGGCACATGTGATTCTAGAGAAGGCATCTTCCCTGAGGTAGTCAGCCACATCTGTTCAAGAAACATGACGGACCAGAAGCACACACTCTTAGCACATTGCAAATTCAAGAGTGTCAATACCACTCTGAATGTGAAAGCTATGGGCAGACACATTGTGTGCTGCTGTGGGACTGTGGTTGTCTCCATGCCACCCTCTCCCTTTTTCATTTAGGTAAGTAGTGAATGACGCAAGAGAGATGCCATTACTGTATAATTTGCTTAGAAAGTTATTTTTAGCATTTTAGGAGCTTTGAACTTCAGGAAAAATCATCTTCAAGGCTATCTCTATGGCTGAAAACCTTTGGCATGAACCCCAAAATTGGTGGACACAGTGTGTAATAACTATTGCTAAAATCCAAAATTGAATTAAAGAAGCTAAAGGAACCTATTCTTTCTTGGCTGTGCCATGAAATTACCAGAACACACCTGACATTTGTTAACATTAATGGAAAGTATATGAAAAATTTCCACATACACCAATGAGAGAATATAACCCTAAATTTAGAACAACAGTATGCTGGAAACACCCACTATTGCTGACACAGACTGTTGACTGAAAATTTGTTTGATGTACCATGGTGCTCTGCAATTCTTTTGAGGTAACTTATGGTTCTTGGCTATTTCATTCAGCTTGTTCATTAACTCATAGAATCATAGAATTCACGAAAGAGTCTTCAGAAAACTAAAATTAAGGAAGGATTCAAAATATACCATTCAGTTACACACCTCACAAGCAAAAGCTTCCTTTCGTGCACTATGAAGAACAGTGAAGATTTTAATGTGTAATCAACAAGGTGTGTTCTCTACACAACATGAAGGATCACTACCCAAGTCTTGTGATTATATCTTCAAAGAAATCAATGCCTACAGAAAAGTACACTAGACATGCGCAGCCCAGACCAAATTTATTCCAGAGGAAAAGCTGAAACATGAGTAGTAGCTGTGACACAAAGTACCTTGTATGTTTCTGCAGACTTGAACAAACTTGAAGTTCACAGTCTTTCTTCGTAATGTGTTTGGCCAGGAGGAACAAGAAAAATATTTTAGACCTTACCTTTATACCATGTACATTTAAAGACATCCTGTGGGAGCACAGATGTCATGTTACTCTACATACTGGTAAAATTCACAGACGAATTTTGTGTCAAGCTATCAACAAAATGTATAGAGCTTGGAGTTTTCTTCTTATACAGAACATTCAGGTTAACCGGAGATTTCACAGAATTGAAATCTAGATGTACTTAAGTGGTGTTTAGGCTGCTCAGAGTCTACAATTTCCCTTACTCTGTCATGGTGACTGGCTTGTATTTCCAGGGAATACCTCTCCACCCTCAAGGCAGACTAGTTTCTTGCCACTACATGCTAGTAAGGGAAGGGTGAGGGGAAGAAATCATATGTCTCACTGTTCTGTGAGAGACATGGCTTCTTCAGAAAACCTTGCAACCTCCTTTAAGTCAGTTTCTGAGATCATAAGAAGGGGTGTGCCGCAACTGAATAGATCACGAAGGAACCTTTGTTGGCAGCATTCCAACACAATCAGGTACCTGCACTCATGCATGGGTCTGTCTTCAGCAAGTGGAAAAGATACACTACACCAGAAAGTTTCATATGAAATGAATTCATGCCAGTAGCAGTTAGTACAAAGGAGTAAGACAGCTGAGTATTTCTCACAGTGAAACAGGACGGCCCACGGTTTACCATATTAGCCAAATCATAAATTTATTATGTAGAATTACTACTTCTTCCACCTACCTAATACCTTATAAACAAAGCTTCAGCTCTGTGATGTCTTCGGTACAAACATGTAGTAAGGTCTAAGTACAAGATGAATTGCAGATTGTCTTCTGGACAGACTTAATCCAGCAAACATGAGAGCTAATAAAAAAGACACATGTGCCATCCCCCCAAAGAACACCAACAAAAACCCCACCACCGATCAAGCTGCTCTGAGACCACCTCCTGGCTACTTCCATTTCAAGGTGACCCATGATATGTCTCGCTGTACATCCAGCAAAGCTGGAAGGCCACCCTCCCAGGCTCAGGAAATACAAACCAATCACCCTGACTGAATAAGGCAAGTTGCTTTGCTAGCTAAGGAGTATTCAGAGAGTCCTGGAAGTTATTCACATTAGGAAATACAAATGGGATTTATGTTTCATAATCCAGAGATTACCAGGGTTTAAAATATTCATTTGAGAGGTTCATTATACTGAAAGTACAGAACACTGGAGAACACAGCCCATACATGGACACAAATGCATATTTACCACATTTCAAAAGTCACTGTTCAAGCCTCCTGCTCGTCAGGTTTGACTGTGCTTGTATTAAACTAGAAATAACTTTGGCTTAAGCAGTTGCTATGGTGGTGTCCACCCTCACTCCCCAGCCTGAAAGGTGAGGAATACAGACGTTAACATGAAGCTCCCTTCCCTTGACGGTTTTGTTTCATTTTAGAAGAGTCAGAGAAATGCTAATGTTACATTTTGTTACATATTTTCTGGCAGCATGTGGTATATGCCGAGACGGGAAATAACAGCCATCATAACTACATCCAAGGAGGAAGAAAGAGAATAAGGAGCTGACATGGTTTAAGCCCAGACGGTAACCCAGAACCATGAGGCCTCTCGTTCACTCCTCCCCCTTTTTTTAGTCCCCCGGCAGGAGAATTGAATGTAACTCCCACAGGTTGAGATAAGAACAGTCCAGTAACTAAGGTATAACACAAACCACTACTGCTACCACCAATAATAACGATAAGAGAAATAACAAGGGGAGAGAATACAACCGCTCTCCACCCACCGACAGATACCCAGACTGACCTGCGCAGGGATCTAGCCCTTCTGAGTAACTACCCCTGGTTTATATACTGGGCATGACGTGCTGTGGCATGGAATACCTCTTTGGTCAGTTTGGGTCAGGTGTCCCGTCTCTGCTTCCTTCCCGCTTCCCCTCCTCCCTGGCAGAGCATGAGATTCAGAAAGTCCTTGGCCGGAGTAAACATTACTGAGCAACAACTAAAAATATCAGTGTTATCAGCATTGTTCTCAGGCTGAAAGTCAAAACCACAGCACTGCACCAGCTACTAAGAAGGAGAAAAATAACTGCTACTGCTAAACCCAGGACAGGAACCTAATTAAACCTGTAATTCATGGATCTGTTCTTTGCTATTCAAACTAGATTTAAAAGTTTAAGGTAACTACAAGATTCTTTCTTTGTTTCTCCAAACTGTTAATCTATTACAAACCAGGAATCTCTTTCATCAAGAAAGTCTGCAAGTGAAAAGTTTGACTTATCAAATTGGTAAAAAGACTTCTGACAATTAATTAACGAGTTATTTTCAAATGAATCGTTATTTACACAAACTAAGTTTAAGCACTACAGTAAATGATAAATGTAAAAATCACTGCCTGAACCAAGATGCTGAGAAATACTTGTATAATTTCATTTCCCTTAGGCTTCATTTGAACAGACACTGAAGTTAATCTGAGCATCAAGTTTTGACTAGGTGTCATCTTATTTCTTTTAATTCCCCTGGCTACTTTAAGCCAGACTCCTTGCATCAATCCTGTTTAAGTAGCTAAAATATTTGATCCTCATTTTGCTTCCTGTTTTGCAGTCTGCATCCAGGTTAGAGAAATATTACAAAAGAAACTAATATGGTGCTTGTGACATAAATTAATGAAAAGCAGTGTTATCAACACTTCAGTTTTTAAAGTAAAACAGACATAACTGCAACTTTGACTCTTATAGCAAAGCCAATCACTGCATAAAAAAATTAATATTACAGGCCTTGAAAAGGCTTATTGTTTGTCTGTCTTTTTTTCCCATTGTCGTGGTTTAAACCCAGTCAGGTAACTCGTTCACTCACTCCCCCCCCTCCTTCTTGCCCTCCCCCTGCTCCCGGAGGGACGGAGAGGAGAATCGAAAAGAATGCAACTCCCACGGGTTGAGATAAGAACAGTTTAGTAACTAAGGTATAACACAAATCACTACTGCTACCACCAATGATAATAATGATAAAGGAAATAACAAGGGAAGAGAATACATCATCTCACCACCAGCCCCCCCAGCCCGACCAAGCTCTGACCGATACCTCCTCCAACCCTGCAGTCTCCCAGCCCCCCCGGCTAACTCCCAGTTGCCTCCTGGGCATGACGTGCTGTGGTATGGAATACCTCTTTGGTCAGTTTGGGTCAGGTGTCCTGTCTCTGCTTCCTCCCGGCTTCCCCTCCTCCCTGGCAGAGCATGAGGCTCACAAAGTCCTTGGCCAAACCTAAACATCACTATCAGCTCTGTTCCCAAGCTGAAAGTCAAAACACTGCACTGCACCAGCTACCAAGAAGGGGAAAAATGACTGCTACTGCTGAACCCAGGACATTATCCACCCCTTATTCCATACCACAGCACGTCATGCCCAGGAGGCAACTGGGAGTTAGCCGGGGGGGCTGGGAGACTGCAGGGTTGGAGGAGGTATCGGTCAGAGCTTGGTCGGGCTGGGGGGGCTGGTGGTGAGATGATGTATTCTCTTCCCTTGTTATTTCCTTTATCATTATTATCATTGGTGGTAGCAGTAGTGATTTGTGTTATACCTTAGTTACTAAACTGTTCTTATCTCAACCCGTGGGAGTTGCATTCTTTTCGATTCTCCTCTCCGTCCCTCTGGGAGCAGGGGGAGGGCAAGAAGGAGGGGGGGGAGTGAGTGAACGAGTTACCTGACTGGGTTTAAACCACGACAGTTCTTTTTGGCGCCCAACGTGGGGCACGAAGGGTTGAGATAACGGCAGATTTGACTGGATTAATAGTCACTCGTCACAATGCTGATTTATTGGCTCTCAGAGTTGTTCTTGTTGATCTCACAGCTTCAGAATGTTGTAACTTACGTAGAGCCGGTATTTGCTGTGATAGTGTTTATCAAGTATGGGGCCTGGGCTAAGGTTCTTGTCTCACTGTGCTTTATGGCAATGGCTTGTAATACGGGCGGGCTCCAGCAGCAGGGCGGGACGGACGTGGCCGTGGACTTGTACCTGGCCGTCCGGCTGCTCTTCACCGGCCTGGCCCTCACCCTACTCTCCATCTTCGTGAGGCTGCGGGGAGCCGAGGGGGAGCGGCCCCGGGAGCCGGCGGCTGCTGAAGCGGCCCGGGAGAGCGGCCCCGGGGACCAAGCGGCGGCGGGAGCGGGGCCGGAGGCCGCGAGGGGACGGCTGCCGGTGAAGGAGGTCGGGGCGGTCGAGGAGAAGAAGGAAGCGGCTGCCGAGCAGCGGGAGAAGGCGGCGGAGGAGCCGAGCCCCGCGGAAGAGCCGAGCCCCGCGGCCGAGCCGAGCCCCGCGACGGCCGAGAGCATTTCCCGGAAGCCGCCCGCCGAGCCCCAGGAGGATGCCGGAGACCACGCAGCATTTCCCAGCAAGGCAGAGGAGGAAGAGCTGGACTCAGGAAAAGAGAAGCTGGCGGTGGGAGAGCCGACAAGTACAGCAGTTACACCAGCCCCAGTGACTACAGCAGCTGCACCAGCCCCAGTGACAAGTACAGCAGCTACACCAGCCCCAGTGACAAGTACAGCAGCATCAACTGAGAGTTCTGAAGGTTTTGAATGGCCTTTGGGTATCCTTGGGACCTGCCTGCTGATTGTGATGGGGATCAGCATGTTGGCACACATACAGGCTGTGTTCTACCCACAACCATTTTGTCTGATCTCAAAAGTTAAGCAGAGTCAGGTTTGGGTCTTGTCTGGGGTTAGACGACGATATGGGGGGACCAAGAGATTTTCCCCAAGGCTGGACAGTCATGAGTGGCAGGGTGTGTGGGACAGTATGGGCAACTATGTAGTCCACTGGGCCCCTCCAGTGCTTTGGAAGCGTCAGAGATGGAAGGCAGCTGTATGGAGTCCCCAGCAACAAGCTGCAGAAACTGCTGAAGGGGACAGTGAATTATTTTGAGCCTGGTGGGCCCATGGCACTTCAGGCCATCAGAGCACAGATGCAACATAGAGATGGACTCATGATCGAGGGGTGGACTTAGCAATGGACACTATTGCCCAGGTTATTCACGAGTGTGAACACTGCACACAGTCTCTCCTGCTCTGGAAGACTGTTACAAGAGATGGAGCCTGACATGGACCAGATGGACGCAGCAGCTTTATAGGGACTGGTCCATGCACTAAGTTAAGAGTGCACCGAGATAAGAGTGATGGTATATTGAAAATGTGGGATCTGAGCATGACGTGCTGTGGTATGGAATAAGGGGTGGATAATGTCCTGGGTTCAGCAGTAGCAGTCATTTTTCCCCTTCTTGGTAGCTGGTGCAGTGCAGTGTTTTGACTTTCAGCTTGGGAACAGAGCTGATAGTGATGTTTAGGTTTGGCCAAGGACTTTGTGAGCCTCATGCTCTGCCAGGGAGGAGGGGAAGCCGGGAGGAAGCAGAGACAGGACACCTGACCCAAACTGACCAAAGAGGTATTCCATACCACAGCACGTCATGCCCAGGAGGCAACTGGGAGTTAGCCGGGGGGGCTGGGAGACTGCAGGGTTGGAGGAGGTATCGGTCAGAGCTTGGTCGGGCTGGGGGGGCTGGTGGTGAGATGATGTATTCTCTTCCCTTGTTATTTCCTTTATCATTATTATCATTGGTGGTAGCAGTAGTGATTTGTGTTATACCTTAGTTACTAAACTGTTCTTATCTCAACCCGTGGGAGTTGCATTCTTTTCGATTCTCCTCTCCGTCCCTCCGGGAGCAGGGGGAGGGCAAGAAGGAGGGGGGGGAGTGAGTGAACGAGTTACCTGACTGGGTTTAAACCACGACACCCATCAAGATTAGCGACAAGTCAGACTGAACTAAAGTGTCTGCGCTGTCCATAATTTCTCTGGGATAACTACATTATGATCAACGGGGTTGTGCCAGAGAAAGAGAAGGACCAAATTTTCCACAAGTATGAAGTGTATTTCAGGACATGATGCAAGAAAATAAAGAAGTAAAATTTGATTCTAAATCAGCTTGTTCTGCTTTAGTTAGGCCAAGTTGCCTGTAAAGAGCATCACTTCCATTTCTTCCCAGCCCTAAAATGATACAGCAGAACAGTACCAGAAACTTCATCTAATGCACAGCTGACATGGATAGAAACACTCCAAGTCAGAAAGCTGTTTCTTGCCCATATAATTACAGGCTTTATTTTATACACACACACACACACACACATATATATTTAATACTGTGGTCTTGTGTCAAAACTCAGCATGGGAACATTCTCCAACAGATGGTTTCACACCTTTTCTTCATTCATGTTTTTTTCCTCAAGCTACCTGACTACCTATATCAGGAAATAATAGAACAGGCAGGTATTCACAACTACTGGAAAAGTGACAGAGATTCCAGTTGCTACTAAGAAACTTCAAATGTTGATGCTGTCAACCGCTCAGAGTACCCTCAACTTTTATGAGCTTTGAGATTTCAGAGATCTTGAATTTGAGACAAGCGTTCTCCTGCAGTTAAAAGAACTACCATCCACTGCCTGTGGAGGTGACTTGCACAAGCATCACTGCTCTCTCTCTGAAGGATATTTGACCAGTAGCTCACTGACCCACTAGCACAGCACCAGTACCTTACACTTAATCTGCTGTTGAGACATGCTGTGCTGAGGAAACCAGTTATATCAGAAGACCAGGACTGAGGCACAAAGCCTCTGTGAATAGCCACGTTCCTTGCAACCCTTAGGTCTTCAACACATAACCAGTAACTAACTTGCAGAATTTAAGAAGCAAATCCAAATTAATAGCTGAGGGAAATAAAGAAAACATTAATTGAGGCCAATGTCTTATTACTTCTGTTTCATCTTGGTAAAGCAGATACTCCACTGGGCTTTTCACAGAATGCTTCCACTGGATACAAAAACCAGAAGCATGATCTTTCTCAGTCTTTCCAGCAGAATTTTCCATGAATTTGGGTTTTAGACATCACTAGGCTCATTACTGAAAAAATACCGCCAGAAACACTGTACAGTATTGGTGTTAGCATAAAACAGAAATGAGTCAATAAGTTTTGCTTGGAGTCAAATGAGGAAAGGGGAAAAATAACCCCAAAAGACTGAACCTCAGAACATTCTGTAATTATAACTGGAGGACTTTGGAAAGAAAAGGATTTGGAGAAGAAATTCTAATCCCATCATGATCATTCTCTCATAGAAGCTGGATAAATTGCTTTCTGTAAAAAATAAACAGAAATGAACATTTCTGTATAGGCCATAAATGCCAGAACATTGAAGAAACGACTTTAATTTTGTAAGGACTGAAAGGATAAGTAATAAGTTGGCAGGGCTTCCAGATATTTGTAAACTCTCATAAATATTACCTACCACAAGACTAATTCACTGCCAGCTCTGGCTTATGTTAGCCTATTTTAATATCTTACCAACTCCTCTGCCAGAGGATAAATGGCCTTTAAAGATTTTCTTCTAGTGCATTTAAGATAGTTTCAATTAAATGATTATCAGCTCTTGGAGACTGGAAACCTACAAATTTCACTTCTAATCTTCTGGACAGTCCATGACCTCCACTGATGATTTATTAACTTTTTTAAGAGCTTTTTACATTGATGAAATCAAAACATAAACCAAAATGTTTTAGAGCAGTAAGTCTTGCAATGAGTACCACTGTCCACAGAACAGATGTGTGAGCATTAGAGTTGTTACAGCTGTGTTATGGATTACTGAGTATTACAAACTTGTAAAATAGCAGGTTCTGGTTTTCAGCTGGATTCTTCTGTTTGCTAAGGTGAGATGACTGTCGCATACACGCAAAAACCTAAATGAATTCAAAACTATGGTGCACCCCCACTGATTTAGATTAAAATTAAGCAATATGGTAGAATTTGAATCATCAGCTCTGATTCTTTTTCTGAATTTAAAAACCATGTACCAGTATACCTGAACTGGCTGACAAAAAATCCTAAACCAAAACACACAGAAAAGACATTTCTTAAGACCACCATGCACCAAGCTGCAGAGCACATGCATTGACAAATCCAGTAGCACGCACTGCCAGTAAAAAAAGGGGCTGTATGTTGGCTTAGTTTCTCTACTAGAAAGGAAATATGTGAACTGGAATAAAAGAGAATGACTGATTTTTGGAAGTTGCTTTAATTCTATTGGGGAAATAAAAAAGTGTAACAATAATGCCAGTTAAATACGAAGATTTAATTTTCCTCTTAAAGCCATATGGTATGCTAAAAATTGTTAGCACACCTTATGTTTCCCTATCTGCAGCAGAGGCCTGTAGCAAATACAGGAATTAGAGCAATCACTGTTGCATTCACTTTAATTTTTAACTGCAGTGAGAGAATAGTGAAACTTGGAACAGAAAAGCTTCACAGCTTCTCTGGCAGTCAGCTGGATCTGCTGCTTTACTAAGCTGATGAAAATCCCTACTGCTATTTCTGAGAAACCCTTGGCTCTGTAGAAGTATGCAGTGACAAGATTTTCTGGGGCTTCAGATCAGCATAGCTTTCCATAGAAGCAGATCCCCCTTTCCATTTCCAAAGTAAATGTCAGAATTGAACATCAAAACTGCTGTGTGTGTGTGTGTGTGAGGGGTGGTGGCATAATGCTCTTTGGTTTGTCAGGGAGCATATTCCTTAAAGTTTATGAGGGGGGTTTGTTGTTTTCAATGAAAGGGAAGGGTGAAATGGGTGATAACCCAAGCAGCTATCAGATGGCAATGGCTTAAAATTTCACATACATGAAAAAGGAATACTGGTACTAATCACAACGAGGGTTGAAAGTAGTATAATTGTAACAAGTTTCTATATACAATGATTTACTGTGATGTAAGTCCAGGATGGGGGCAGGGATGAAAAGTGGTATATAGAATCATAGAATAGATGGGGTTGGAAAGGACCTTAAGATCCTCTAGTTCCAACCCCCCTGCCATGGGCAGGGACACCTCACACTAAACCATGCCACCCAAGGCTCTGTCCAACCTGGCTTTCAACACTGCCAGGGATGGAGCATTCACAAATTCCCTAGGCAACCCGTTCCAGTGCCTCACCACCCTTACAGTAAAGAACTTCTTCCTTATATCCAATCTAAACTATCCCTGTTTAAGTTTTAACCCATTACCCCTTGTCCTGTCACTACAGTCCCTGATGAATAGTCCATTCCCATCATCCTTTTAGCCCCCCTTCAGATACTGGAAGGCTGCTATGAGATCTCCATGCAGCCTTCTCTTCTCCAGGCTGAACAGCCCCAACTTTCTCAGCCTATCTTCATATGATGTATAGTATCCAATATTACAAATTAGGCATCCTAATGTACAATTTCACTGTTAAGATAAGCTTTTAAGTTCCCATATCCTGACAGGATAATAGTGTAGTCATAGCTTCATATTTCTGCTGAGTCATAACAATAAGAGTTTCAGACTGCCTGAATTTAGATGAGATGTGTGACTTTATTAAGACTTTAAAACAGTCTAGATATTAAAAAATCACAGTAAAGTATAGGACTAAACTAATTCCAGAGCAATGTTCTTTAAATACACGCTCCCTGTTTTCATGCTACACTATTGAGATTCAGTACTCCATTTTCTCTTAGAAGCTGAATCTTAGCCATAAAGATGCTTTCCTGCTGGTAACTGGGATGATTCAGAAGATACAAAGAGTTATCCAAGTCCAACTTTAAAAACCTAAGTTTCTAGAGTAAGAAATATTACTTTTGGTTTTCCCACAGCATGTTTTACATAAAACTGTAGCCTAAAAAAAAAAAAAAGCGAACCAAACCCAAGAGATTTTGAAGTTGTAATCAGAAATAAAATCCCACATTGAAGAAAATACCACCTTCTATTCTTGTTCTGCTCTTGCTAGAAAAGTTTAATATGCTAAATATCTGAGTCCAAAAAGTCAAAGATCCCTTCCTCTTCCCCCCCTCTCTCCCCAGTCAGCAAGAAGGGAATGCTATGTCATTATTCTGCTAGCATGCTCCAAGATAAATCTGTTAAGTACTTGTGAGATGTTACAGCAGTGAGCTAACAGAGCCAACTCATAGAAGATATTTGCAGAGAAGATTCGAGAGAATACAGAAACAAGCTTGACCTACAGCTTTAACTGAAAACTAACACTTAAATGTTGATCCTCTCCATGTGGTCATCACTTTTCCCATTCGAAAAATTAAACACTCATATTCTTCATCTCTCAATGAGAATGAAATGGAAACCATTTCTGTACACATCACCAGAGTCCCAAAGAGACTCTTTCAGCAGTGATTATTACAGTTTTCCTGCTACAGATGAAATAAGTAATTTGCTCGATTCCACCAAGCCTGAGTAGAATACAGACGTTTTAAAAATCTTCTAGATTTCCTCATTCTGTAACATTTATTCATGTATTATATTGCATCATGACTTCATGTTATTACACTGAACAGCAATCCTAGAAAGTCCCAGCTGCACTGGACACTGCACATCTCACTTAATGAAGATGCAGTGTGACTCTTTCGCTCTCCTGCATACAGCCTCTCCCATTCCCAAACAGGAACTGTACACTTTTCTACATGTCAGAACCCTTTCTCACACCAGAATGTAATAAGTAAATTCTTGTTTGTTAATCAAATCTTGCTTGCTTAGGAGTTACTTGCTTAGAGTTGCTTGCTTAATAGTTACTGGAAAATTACAGTGCTTTGACATGTTGCGTATAGACCACGGGTATCCGTTAAAGTAAACGATGCATGGGGAAGGCGATAAGGAGCCTTCCTCCCCACACCCACCAGGAGACAGAATGAGACCCCCTATCTACAGATCACACAGACGCAGAGGATGCCAGGAGGTGACACGTATATCGGACAAAGAAGAGTATAAAACCAGTGACTTCGGGGAAGTGAGGTTCGTGCCGCTGGCAGAGCGGAGACTCCCCGGCCGCCCAGCGCTGTTTTGTTTGCTGTCGCTTGCTCAATAAACCGATTTGATTCATTGGTCTGTCTCTCGTCAATTTATTTGACCCACATTTATAACAAGAACAGCTACCTCCTCATTACCACTCCTGTCTCAAGTGTCATCTCTGCTTCAGGGGCACAAGATGGCTCCTCTTACAGAGACAATCTGTCTCATCAGTCATGTTCCCTTTGTATTTAGCTCTGAAGCTTCCTGCACACACACAGACACACACAGACACCCAGCCTTGGGTACCTGAAACCTTGGTTGCTTTTACCAGCTGCACTAGTCTAACAGTTAAGACATAACCTACAGACCTTGTCTTTCCTCCTCATGCCCTTGAACAGTTTTGCCACAGCACCCAACAACAAAAAAATCACAGAATGTTATGACTTACTCTGTCTAGAAAGCTAAGACAGATTGAGTTTTGAGACTATATTTGTCCAATTTCAGCACGTTAAACATTTAAAATGACCAATTCACAGTTTTAGCAGCTATAAGGATCTCTCCTTTTTACAAAAGCTGTAGAGAGCTTTCCTAGCAGGCTTTTAAAAGCTTTATTTTGAAGAAGAAATGTTGGCTGTACAGGTCAGGAAATAATTTCTTTAGGCAAGTTCCAAAGTACACCAGGGTTGGGATGTTTTGAAAGCCAGTCTGCCAGCCGACTTTGCCCCTCTGAAAACAAAAGCAACTCTTTAGAAAGCGCTTTCTTGAAGCTGTTATTCTTTTAAAAAGAAACAATTCTTAAATTATCCACCCTATAAAAGTAAACAGAGTCCAAGTGAGTCTTTTTGAGTGGTTTACATAGGTACCTGAATTGGTTACTTCTAAAATGTATACAATATGCAAATAACAATTACAGAGCTGTAACACATGAAAAAAACATCTTTTAGTCTGTTTTCTTGAACATGCAAATGAAGAACACTTGCTCTGTATTCAGGATATGTAAGCAGCAATGACATATAATTGACTGTGAAAGAAGACTTTTAGCAAACAAGGATAAAACTCATTGCCTTCAGGCTTATTTGAAATTAAAAAACACCAAACAAACCCACAAAAAAAAAAACCCAAATCAAACATGAATTAATTTATTAGGAGTATGAAGAAGGAAACTGATGGCATCTCCTGTCATACTAAGAGTACATAACTCCTAAATGCTAAGCATTCTACATGGAACTGATATTCCATGCTCACTCATCCAGAGCTGTCACCGAGGTACGATAAGTATCATCTAAAGTCATCTGGATCAGTCCTTAATTACTGCATCAACCATGACAACTGCAGTGGAAAGCTGGGGAACTGCTGGATACCCCCACATTCCACTCACTTCCTCAGAGAGTGCTGCTGTGTATCTCAAAAATAAACCAGATTATTTAAGCAGTTTATAATATCTTCTGGAAGACCAGAGTCACAAAATCCAGTATTTCATTAAAACATGAAAATTATAGTCCTTCCAGCAGACCAGAATCAAGTGTGTCATCCAATCTTGAAAGCACAGAGAAGTGCATATTAGAGACCAGGAAGATATTATCGCTAATTCAGGATACACTCTATAGTGTGACACAAGGATTTAATGCACTTTTAAGCCTATTGTTTCTGTGGTGCAACTCTTCTTGCTGTAAAATGCTGCTGAAAACCAGATCGATATACAGTGGAACATTCTTCCTGGCAAAATCCTAGCATCTGAAGCTGTGCAGAGTACCTGCCCTCCAGATTTGTTTATTCCAACACAGCTAAGGAGAACAATCTTCATAGCTGGAAGGACAGTCAGTCTCCCAGTGAGATTTGACTTGTGCAGCTGGTGGGGTTATCTATTTGTTTGTGTTGGTTTTTATTTTAAGAGTGTTTGTCGTTTTGTTGTTTTTTTTTTTTAATATGTACTTTGTGTCAACACTCTGATTTGTGAATGATCTTTTAGAAAAAGTTACTTATCTCACAAACTGCATACCCAAAGAGACATGAGAGATGGATTGTGTGATTTAATTCCAAGACCAAAAAACTTCCTGGCATTTATTTGGCTTTCTGCAAACCCTTTGGAAGGGCAGATATAGTTAAGAGCTCCAACCGCCTCCCCGCTTTGGGGGAAGGGTTTGTTGCTACACAAAACAATACCAATTGCTTTTTACAAAGCACACATTGCTCCCTTGCATGCTTGCATGAGAGTACAACAGTACTATGCTTTTAACTTTAGCAAGCAGAGAGTAAAGGATGACTACTGAAAGTACCCAAAATCTTCATGCCAAAGCTTTAAAATGTGGTGAAGGTGAAAGATCCCAAATAACACCCTTTCACAATAAGTGCACACAGAGCAGTGAATCTGTCTCTCAATGCACCTTTAAAGGATAAAATATTAAGTTTTCTAATATTTTCAAAGTACTTACTCTTGCAACATTAACCAAGCTTTTCTTGTTTGGTTTGCTTTTCCTTTTTGTTTTAAACAGACTTGTGTAAGCTCCATTTAACCACTGATGAAGACAGGAAATTCTAATTCTTAATAATCCCTTCAAGTCACAAGAGGAGTCGAGGTAGTACAGAAAGTCCCTTGACACACACTTCTACTACATAACACACTACTTATGTCCACTGATGGCTTTTGAGAAAACTGAAATGCAAAGAAAAATGAGTGCGTTAGACCGCTTTGACCACTAGACCACTTTCTGAGGATGCGACTAGTATAAGGAACCCTCTCAATTCAAAATACCAATTCCTATCCTGCTGCTCATCCTGAAATTCTCCTATTCAAGTGAAATTTGAATATGCTTCATTTGTTCCAGAATATTGAGGTGGTCACATCTTGACAGTGTATATTCATTCATCTCTGCAAAATAACCTCTCACCTACAAAAGCCAGAATAATTCAGAATTGTCACTGTGGTTCACTTGTGTGACAAAAGGCAGAATTGCACCAGAGTGTAAACCTGTAAATTCAGTCTGTGCTTCGGTTTTACTTTTAATGTTATTTTGTCCTGCAGGAAAACAACACACAGTAAAGGGAAAAGATGAGTGTTTCTTCATTTACTCTGAAGCCCAACTCTGAAATAGTGCATAACACTTCCTAAAGATGTATTGGTATACTTGTTTTCTACCCAACAGTTCCGGGGCATAATCTGCAAAAGAAGTATGCTTTTTAACCACTTTCTGAACTGCTGCAATGGTCAGCCTAGTTTCCATTTATTATTGTCACGTGCTTTGTGTTGCCATTTACATTAGTGCTTGCTGGTTGTAATGCAGTACTCTCAAAGTCCATCTTGTGCCAAACCTAAGAATAGCTTTATATTATCTCCTAGAGAACACATGAAAAATTAAATCTCTTATGCAGTTCAGGATTACATATATAGTAGTACATCACAAACAGACACCTATCTGGAGCTAGAAGTGTTATTTTCTGAAGAGGTCTCTAAACTTACCCTTTCCTTTGGTAGCAGGAACAGCTTTCATTTCTTGCTGGCACTCTCATGAATCAATGTGGACAGTGGGGCAAGCAGGGAAAACCCCTCCAGTTTTGCCATAATTGCTACAAATTGACTGGATTGAATGTACAATCAACAATATGCTTTGTATACAATACAGTATCCTTAACTGAGTTCTCACAAACAAAAATTGCCTGTTGCATCTGAACCCTTGAAGACTATCAAAGACTATCCATAACCTTTAATGAGGGTCCATCTGCTTGTACAGCTGCTTAGTTATGGAAGAACAACCAGTACAGGTTGGGGGCTGACCTGCTGGACAGTAGTGAAGGGGAAAGGGACCTGGGGGTCCTGGTGGATAGGAGGATGACCATGAGCCAGCAATGTGCCCTTGTGGCCAAGAAGGCCAATGGCATCCTAGGGTGCATTAGAAAGGGTGTGGTTAGTAGGTCAAGAGAGGTTCTCCTCCCCCTCTACTCTGCCTTGGTGAGGCCGCATCTGGAATATTGTGTCCAGTTCTGGGCCCCACAGTTCAAGAAGGACAGGGAATTGCTTGAAAGAGTCCAGCGCAGAGCTGCAAAGATGATTAAGGGAATGGAACATCTCTCTTATGAGGAGAGGCTGAGGGAGCTGGGACTCTTTAGCTTGGAGGAGAGGAGACTGAGGGGTGACCTCATCAATGTTTACAAATATGTAAAGGGTGAGTGTCAGGATGATGGAGCTAGGTTTTTTTCAGTGATGTCCAGTGATAGGACAAGGGGCAATGGGTGTAAACTGGATCATAGGAGGTTCCATGTGAACATCAGGAAAAATTTCTTTACTGTGAGAGTGACAGATCACTGGAACAGGTTGCCTAGGGGGGTTGTGGAGTCTCCTACATTGGAGATATTCAAGGCCTGCCTGGACAAGTTCCTGTGTGATGTACTCTAGGTTACCCTGCTCTTGCAGGAGGGTTGGGCTAGATGATCTTTTGAGGTCCCTTCCAACCCTTAGGATTCTGTGATTCTGTGAAGCTGATGATTGGGCTGCGTCTTGTTTAAAAGGGATCATACAAAAAGGATTAAGAAAGTCAGTATATTGATCTCTAAAGTAGAGAGTGTGGAGTGTTGTAGTCTGGAAGATGTAATATGCAGGAAGCTACTTACAGCTCTACACATATGGTTCCAGTTTAAACTTTTGGATCTTTAAGTAAGTGATTTGCTAATATTTTTTACAAATAAAAATAATCTTATGAAACAGATTTCCTCTGTCCCAAAGCAGTTACTTAAAAAGGTAACAGGAAAGATTTAGGTGCACATGCCTTGCTTTTTAGTATATTTTCTTATGCAGCACGGTGGTATTTTCCATATGAAAGCCCTGAGTCTGAAACAATACCCTATTATCATAATCTACTAAGACCTGTATTTCAAAACATTTTAGAAGTGGCTTTGGATTTGTCCTCAGCTGCCAGCCTCCTATCAGCCTAAGAAAACCACCCCCGGAAAATGAAGTTACAGAGTGCAATGCTGTCATCTGCTATGTATCGGTTGGCTTAATGTTCTCATTACAGGTAAAGTACAGTAGCTCTACTTCTCTCTAATGGGATGGCTACACAGTGTTTCATAATAAACCACACGTTTCCATGTGTTGCATACAAAGCAGCACAAAAGCCTTGAAGAATGTTCCTGCTGTCAGCAGCTAGTGTTTACCAGGATGGTAAAACTTAGGAATCCATATTCTTAACTGTTTTTTATTTCCTCACATCTAATCATGGAATAACAAGTTGTCCTCCCTTCCAAGTGATCTATATGGTCTGCTGCAATTCCCAAACTTTATACCCCAATTTGCTGAGAGACAACATTTTTAGCTGTGGGCCAGACCAAAGTTCTTTGCCTAGCAAAAGTCACTCAAGAAAAACACTTATGAAAGTACCACAGAGTCATTTTCACTGTGATCTAGGTAAGCTGTCGTAGCTAAATTTAGGTACGTGTACACAGCGATCCTGTAGCATGGGCTGCCTTGTACAACTGCTCCCCCGGAAACAGCCTGACATTCATGCCCTGGCCTTTGCTATTTGATTGGCACTTCTCAGATAAATGAGGCTGAAGAATTTATCGAGTGCAACACTTAAAGCATAAGCCAGCTATTTTTGTTCCCATTTCACCAGTATAAATCTGAAATAACTCAGCTCAGCTGAGTGAACATGGACCTCAGTTTCTCTCTGTGTAAACAAAAGGGTCATGTGAGCCACTGCAGAGTTTAGTAAAACATGGCTTTGCCAGATACAGATGCTCAGCAGTGCAAGCCTGATATGCCTATGCCTCGCACTGAAGTACACAGGAGCAGAATTATAACACAGCACTACTACATTAGAATAGTACTTGATAATCACTTTGAACAGATTGTAAACAACCTGATGGGGAACAGTGAACAATAAAAATAGGTCTCTTGAGGAGGAGAAACTCACTCGTGAAACGATGAACATTCACAGCCTGCCTCTTAGTTACCTTTTCTCATTTCTTACCAAAAAAAAAACCCAACCAAATATTGGAAACATTCAGCCTCAATCATATAATCTAATTTGGTTCAGCTATACAGTATGTACAATGGATTTATGCTACATCACTTACATTGATAAAAAGAAATTACCAGGAGATTGCAGAAACATTTTACTGGACTAAATTTCAAGCATAAACTTGCAAGTGCTCCATTGATGCCTGTCAGTTTGATTATGGTACGAATCACATACTGAGAAATACTACCAACTATGTATTTCAAGGCAGCTTTAGTTCTAGAAGTAGTACAAAGGAAAAAAAACACCCCTTTGCTCAGAGATTAAAACATTCATCCTTAGCTTCATTTTATTATAGGATGAAGAAGGCTAAATTTCAGGAAGAAATAACAGTAGAAAAAAAATCAGATGTACTGAGCTGACATTTTACACTTAAGTTGATAATTTGTGAACATTATGCTGTTTAAAACAGACACAAGATGAAAAGAGTTTATCAGTACAAGACACAAACAGAAAGAGTGGGAAATGCAGTTACTGGGACACTAAGCTACAGCAAAGACTCATTTAATCAGAGTAGTTCATAAATACCCACTCAGTAAAGAATGAGCAAGAGGTATTTTTGCCAGATCAACACTCATATTTACCATTCCAAGCCAAGAAAACAGTAAAGACAGTAGATTTTACTACACAAGAGACAGAAACAGTTGTGGGTTTTTTTTTTGTCCACAGTGCAGTGGGCAGCACAAGCTTGAAGGTGCAGCCACCAATGATACAGGACAAAAGTTTGTAGGTCTGAAGTCACCTTAAGGTTTCTTGCAGGCCACCAGCATGATTAAGCTGATGCATGGTAACTTGAACTGACCATTAACTAGGTCTTCATGGACCTCCAGTGGTCCATGAATATCAAGAAAACATCTGCCCTTTGAAATTAAGTCAACAGATCAGAGCCAAGTTCACGGTGCACTGCACAAAAGGAACTGAAACATCTCCTATGACTTCAATGGATGCAGTTTCACTAAGAATGGTACTTTCTCTTTTTTTAAGTCTCCCTAAGAAGCCAAGCCAGATGGCTAAATGCTGCTACTGCTAATGCTGCTAACACCCCTTCAGGATTATGTATCTAGTGGGACAGCTAAGACCAGCACTTTCATTGCTTGTAATCACTACCAGTTTTTTTCCCCAGTTTGTCTATATCAGTTATAATTTTCTTTCAGAATATGTCTTGTTAGTCTCCAACATATATTGTTCACATATACTCTAAGACTACTACTTAGCCAGTGCAAGTACAATTGAATTTAGATGTGTTCTTATTTCAACTGTATTCAAACCACAACTGATATTGGAAATTTCTGGTCTAAGTTACTTTCCAAATTGACCCTTAAACCCCATTTTCTTATGCTGTCCAGCAGTCATTTAATGGAGTGACCTGCAGGAATTTTCACCCCTTTATCCCACAGATTAGCTTCCAGAGAAAACAAGCAACTTAATAGGTAGAAATATTCCATATAAAAATTAAACACAGTCTAATTTGCATTTCAAGCCAGCATTCACTGGAGACATCAAGGAATTCTAGTTTTCTAATCATCACACTGCAAAAAGAAACAAGCTCGAAGCAACAGCTCACCACAGGTCACCCTGATGAACACTGCGAACTGTCATCCTCTACTCCTGGGTCTACAGAGGTCCTTATAAGTGGCCCTATAAGGATGCTGGGGAGGGACTCTTCATTAAGGACTGTAGTGATAGGACAAGGGGAAACAGGTTAAAACTTAAACAGGGGTAGTTTAGATTGGATATAAGGATGAAGTTCTTTACTGTAAAGGTGGTGAGGCACTGGAATGGGTTGCCTAGGGAAGTTGTGAATGCTCCATCCCTGGCAGTGTTGAAGGCCAGATTGGACAGAGCCTTGGAAGACATGGTTTAGTGTGAGGTGTCCCTGCCCATGGCAGGGGGGTTGGAACTGGATGATCTTAAGGTTCTTTCCAACCCTAACTATTCTATGATTCTATGATTCTACACCAGTGATACCCTTCCCCACTGTGAAAAGCCTAGTACACATTAAGCCAAAGCATTCTAAGCTCCAAAAGGAACTGAAAGATGCCTAAGCTAGAGAATTTACTCTGCTAATGGTTCCATTCTGCTATTTGCCTAATTTTCACCTCACCTGTGGAAGGGACTTATTGATTTCTGAAGATCCTCCTGATTCCAAATGGAGCCAGTAGAAGTCAGATAACTCAGTTACAGTGCTAGACAAATTTATGTCTTTGGACTATCTTGACTCTGTTTTGTGCCAGAAATTAAAAACATCATTCTATCAAATGACATGCAAGAACATTGTTCAGGTGGCTCTTTATCTATAGAGTAGGAAATAAGCACTGCCTTATGTCATCAGCCAAACCCATATATTTAAATACTGAATGAAACGCAAAGTGAAAGAAGAGAAAAACAATTTAGTGTGAAGTTCTCTTCTTCCTGTGCATGAGGAACCTACCAGCGAAAAATGGGTAAAAAAAGAAAGGTTTTAAAAGTCAAGCCACAGGGGTTTATCAGATCATCTTCCGAAGGAGCACAACGCTGGTTATATCCTCTAACCCAGCAGCCATGGACCAGAAAGCCCTCTCTGATATGCGCAGCAGTCTGACATGATTTAGTGGTCAGTGCACACAAACAAAGGAGGTAAATGTGCCTCTCTGATCTCAGGTGTTATCTAGGAGGATTGTGTCCACAGTTTTAGCAGTGAATGCTCCAACCTCCTGTTGTTCTTCCCAGCAATTGTATTTTTTAGTTCTACTTCAATTTCCTTTGTTATGTATGCATAATGAGACCTCTCTTTCGTCTGAATTATTTACCCTATAATTTGTGCTTCTGTTTTCAACTAGTATTTACTGCTGACTCATGCCAAAAATCACACAAACTGAATATTGCAGTGGGTCATTATTTAAAGCCCCATGAATTTCCTGGTTTCCTTGCAGCCAGACATAAGCTTCCCATTAATTTCTGCCAATCTTTATCTCCTTATGGAACATGAAGCAAATTCACTGATATCAGTGAAAATGCCCATTTGTGTTACACATTAATACTACATTTCAAAAATAGTCACCGCAGTCTTGATTCCTTGACAGTTTGGCTTTTACTTTCAGAGGTATCTAGATAACAGAGGCTACCCCTGCAGGAATACTTCAGTTACATTATATTCACAATGAGAGTTCTGTTTGCTAGATATCCTTTACAACAGCCAGATGCCTATAAGCAGGCAGACAAACTTTAACATCAGGCTGGCATTCCTAAACAGCTCTGAAAATTTGCCTGAATGTTGTAAGAAACCCTTCAAAGGGCTATGGTTATTAAGAACCTAAAGGCAAGAGGGCAAAGACAGGCCGTAGCACTCCTATACCCCCAATGAAACACAAGTCTTCGACTCCATAGGAAACCTGTATTTTCTAAGGCACTATATGTTAAGAACTTAAGGAACAACATCACAGCAACACCAGACATTTCCTTTCTCATAATAAATAGCGATAAGAATTGTTTTTGGCTAAGTTACACTGGAGGGGCAGAATAAATAACAGAGAATGACAGGCGCAATCAGATACTGCAGTGTCACAGCTATGTTTTAAACAGATGTAGGCTACTGTAGCCTTGCAAGCTGTTCAGTATTAGCAGTTAAATTTTCAAAGCTATTAGGGTCTTAAATACGTATGCAAGCACCTATGAATCTTGGCAGATCTCAATGTAGACATTTTTTACTGGTGTAGGTTTCAGTGAGACACAGCCACTAAGCTTATATAACTTTGCAAGTTTCAAGAAGGAACAAATACCCCTGAGGTGTTGGTACTGGATCCAACATAAAACTTGGCCACTGAGTTGGCCCAAGCTGTTACCACCCTACAGCCACCTGTGCCCAGTCAGCCCTGGAAATTGCAACACCTCCTGCCACTCCACAGGGATTTACAGCAACACTAGGACTGGTGTGGACCTTATGTTGCAGTAAGACACCCTTAGAGCACTTGAGTGAAGCAGGGGAGAAGTTGAGCCTCTCAGGAGGCAGCTAGGAATAGGGGGAAATACAGGTAGGGAGGAAAGCATCTGGATGAGTGATCCTGCTTTCCCTGAAATGGTGCCAGCCTCAAGGCTAACAAATGAGGCTAAGACCCTTCACAAGGTGGAAGGTGGGGCAGAAACGAGGTCAGTGCAAAAAGGCAGAGCATCCCAGAGCATGCAAAAGATCCTAAATCCAGGCACTTAAGACAGACATGTGTCACTCACCTTGGCTGAAAGCACACTCATATCCAGCATCAGTTTCCTAGATCTCTCCTAAATCTTAAGTGTGCATATTTTCACTTCTAAGAGGTTATCAGCTTGTTGCAACAATGGGACAGCACCATTTTTTTAGGATGCAGCTCACTAACAAAGCTACATAAACTTGCATTATTAAGAACTGTTTAATAAAAGGCCTTTATACATGCTGGCACAAGTCTGGTGTGACTTTCCTTAGAGATAGATGTATCTTCTTTGAACACTTCCTTAAAACAACACATAACACATAAATAGTGATTAATATGTAGAGTTAACCAACCCTCATTCCCACTTCAATGGTAGGATACATGGAAAATAAATGCAAGCAGTGAAGTAGACTGAGGCCTTGCAAATAATTTTGGATGTTCATGTTTATGATTAGGTTGACAGCCTCTCTTCACAAAAATAGAATACCATCCAAGTCCCTAAGATAAACTCTACAGCAACATGGCCTGCAGCACAGCTGCCTCTTAGGACTTTTATACAGCCCTTTCAGAAGACAAATGTTTAAAACTTGTTGCTTTATCCTCACCCACAATCTTCTTATGCATAACTTCACAGACACATTTCTAGAAGTATTTCTTAGCACTGCCATAAATCTGATATCCATTGTATAAAGATCTAAAGCAGTCAGTACAGGTTCAAGTGTCTCCTTCAAGGGAGCATCTCTCCACAAGTTTTAATTACAGGTTCTCTGACTAAGCTCTGCCATTTCAGCCACTTCCCTAGCTTGTTCTTTCCCTGGGTCTGGTTTAGTTTGCTTTGCTGTATTTTTGAGACTTTTCCAAAATATCAAATATTTAGGATGCACCAAAACTATTTGAAGAAATAAAGAGTCTTTTTCCATCAGGACATCCGAGAGCTGGCACCAGAGAAGAGAGGCAGTACACAGTTGGAGTTTGTAGTGGGAAAATAAGGAGAGAGAGAAATGCTGGTGATACCGTTGCAGAGCTCACCACAGCTGGAAGATGCCCAGCACCAGCTTTCTGTCCTCTCTCTTCAGCTGTGGGAACAGGGTCTGGACATTTGCACTCTGTGAGCCATGATGCAAGATACCAGAGAGGAGAGGCAGGTATGCAGAGAGAGTTTGAGGTGGGAAAGTGAGGAGAGAGACCAATGCTGTTGGCACCATTGTGGAGATCACCATGTGTAGAAGATGCCCAGAACCAGCTTTCTGTCCTGGCTCTTTGGCTGTGGGAGCAGGGTCCAGGTATTTGCACTCCATGAACCGTTCTCCAGGATGTCCGAGAGCGAGCACCAGAGAGGAGCAGGTATGCAGATGGTGTTTGAGGTTAAAAGCGAGAAGACAGAGCGATGCTAATGGCACCATTGTGGAGCTCACAGCATCTGGAAGATGCCCAACACCAGCTTTCTGTCCTGTCTCTTCATCTGTGGGAGCAGGGCTGGATGTTCACACTCTGTGAGCTGTGCTCCAAGATGCACGAGAATGGGCACCAGAGAGGAGAGGTGGGTACACAGGTAGAATATGAGGTGGGAAAGCAAGGAGAGAGAACAATGCTGTTGGTGCTGTTGCAGAGCTCACCATGTGTGGAAGATGCCCAACATGAGCTTTCTGTCCTGGCTCTTTGGCTGTGGGAGCAGGGTCTGGACATTTGCACTCTGTGAGCTGTGCTCCAGGACGCCCGAGAGCAAGTACTGAGCATTATGTCTTCTCATTCTCAAGAGGGTTTTTTTGTGCTTTTCTTGTCATAATTTTGGGATTTTGTGACTGCACATCACAATTCGGGATTTTTGTTATAGACAATGGCAAAACTTTTGCCACTTTGGTATTAATTTCATAGATACAGACTGTTGTAAAACTTCATCTATTTAATCAATGAGGAAAAAATTAAGCCTCTCGTTTTTTTCTTCTCTTAGAAAACAAACTTACAGGGCCTGTAACTCATATATGTGAATGTCATTGCATTTTTCTTTTTTCCTGCTTTTCTGATGATTCAGAATCCTAATGTAGGAAAGCAGAGGTGGCTGTAAGTTGTGTCAGCAACCAGTAACTGAATTATCAGGCATAGCAGATAGCAGCAGGCATGGCAGATAGATGTGGCCTTTACTTCAAAGACTCACATCATAGTGAAGCCTGTTTCAAAATTCCTATTCCTTCTGAAAGGGCATCAGGTTTTGTTATCCTCTAGGAAAATTATCTTCTCTTTCAAGTATCCTAAGACAGAAAGCTTCGAAGTGAGACTAGAACTGTGAGAAGTGGGTAAACTCCAGATAACATCTGGATCTCATTTACATAAGAAATAAAATATTGTGGAAGCACAAATTGAAAACATAACCTGTCACATATCCAGAGACTGAAATTCTTGCAGGGAATAAAGCAAGCACCATATTTTGACCCGGCTCGCTTTATCCCACTCCAATGGCAATTTACTCCAATGCTGCATTCAGATTTTGTGGAGAAAACATGTTCCTCTGCAAGTGCGATGTTTTCAAGTGTTTCCAGAGAGTTGTTTCAGTGTCTGTAGAAATAATTACGGGTTTTGACCTCAGCCGTGGCAAGCATAAAATGTTCTGCATTCCAGGAGGCTCAGCACCTTGCAGCATCAGGGTCTTACTGATATGCCTTTGTATCTTGGCATAACTTATTACTAAATGTGACCATGCAGTGGTACATTGGATGTCACAGTTGTCAGCCACTCAATGTGCTCTGACCACAGGGACTAAATACTGTCTAGTTGAAAATGTCTGCTTTAAAACCATGTGGTTACTAATGCTTCAGGCAAAGGATTATTTCACTAACATTTAGGGTGAGAGCTCCCTGCTATTTCATTGTTACAGTCCATCTTCTTTTGCTTGTGAGCTGTCTAGAATATACCATATGGACAAAAAAAAAAAAAAAAAAATCCACATTCATAGACCAGCTTTTGTCCTTTGAGAAGACTACATTTTACCATTTCACTGTCATAGCTAGTAATTAAATTTACTACTTGTAATCAAAGTGATTTAATTGTACTTGAACAAATAAAGGAAGTGCCATCATCATGTTCTCCTTCTTGAATTTACAATTTCAAAATTAAAGCAACATTTTTCTAACAAAAAGGTTAAATGTAATTAATTAAAATTGTCCCATAAGCTAAGAATATTTAATTACCTCCTTAGATCTTCCCATTTTACAATAAAATCTTCTAAAAAGTTAAGATTCATAAAATGTCAAATGGCTGTACTGCTAGTTGGTAATTAAGGTTTACATTCCCTCTGTGCACTATTACCTTCATGTCATTTAGTGCATCTTCTAGTATAAGTAATGAGGATCACAGAGCTTTCTGGACTTGATTTGCTTTCATAACAGCTTCTACTAAATACCACTGGAGCAATTAAAAAAGTCAGGATGATCAATTCTCTGAACTGCTACTAAGCCTGTATATTTGGAATTCACATGTAGAGCTCCACTGAACATTTTCTTAGAGCCATCCACACTTCTCCTCTGCAGAGTGCACACACTGGCTTCTTGAGACAAACTTTGCTTATTTTGAAGCTGCCTCTGTTCCCAAAACAATATTTATACTCGCAATTACCCCATTTGTTTACCAGCCATTCAGAGATTGAGTTTTATTTGGAGAAATAATTGCCTCACATAAAGATGCTGCTTATTCTCTGACAGCATTTTTCTGTGTTGCCCCTCTAGATGGCATTTCTGAAAACAGTTCCAGAAGGAAATGTGCAAGATATTTCTGTATTCTCCAGTAGCCTTAAAAAATAGATGCCTCTGCATGATTCACAAGGATGTGTGCACCTCTGAGTAGACCAGAGCTATAAATACTTTTTTTTTCCCCAAGACATTAGAAGAAAATAATGCTTATGTAGAATTAGGTGCTTTTTAGCAAAGAATTTCTTATGATGCTTCCTAGTGCTTGTTTTTTTTTTTTTTTGTTTACAGCAAAGTTGTGATCGGAAGACATTCATGAGTGAATCCTCAGTCGACAAACTGCAAATCTCAGTGTGATGTACCTGCAGGTCTGTAGGTTAAGGTAAAACATCTTAGATACAGAAGCGTGAGCTGTTCAAACCTGAAGGAGCTGGAGCAAGGAAATGAAAGCTTTTTCATGGTGTGGAACAATAGAGAAATGCTCCAGCTCTTACTGTAGCCTGTAAACTACAGAAGATGAGGAGTCCTACTCCTAATCCTCTCTTTGCTGTTATGTACAAAATACAAGAAGTCAGCTCTCTATGGACTATGATCGCATCCCTTTTATAGTCTACTAAGTGCTAAGCAGTAACTTTCCACTCTTTTACTCCCTTATCATCCTGATTTAGCAACACTACTAAGGGTTACACTGGTCTGTCTCTGAAATGCACATCCTGCTTTATCTTGCAAACCACCTGCCTTGTTTTGCTAACTGATCTTTACCTTTCATAGTTCTCTTTACAGTTCCCAATGCTTAGGGCAGAGCAGGGCATTGACACCTGGTATTTTCTTTATCATTCCCAAGGCTTAGGCCGGACCAGGGTGATAACGCCTGGAATGCCTGCATCCATTTTGTTAACCATTTCTATCCATCACCCACATCTCCCCATTTTTGTTTTACTAAAAGTTTCTTACAATTTGGCGCATCTGCTCTATCACTGCTTGACTTGTGTAACATAACCACCCACTACTCCAGGCAGCATTATTTCAGTAAGATAAGTCTGATTTGAAGTCACTTGAACCTTTATAACATGTGGCATACCAGTGAATCCTACACACCATGTAACAGGTCGGAATAATGGGGATTTAACAAACGTGCCCAGTAGACTTGTCCAATACCCATGGTCACACATAGTAGAACAGATATTACAAAGATTTCCTTTGTTGTTTCTTTATGTTGTTGAGTTCTGAGGCTTTATACGTTTCACTGGCAGCCAGTATGGTCCTGTTGATAGCTGTACACAGCCATATTCTTGACCTCCTTGACACCATGTCAGCAATGGCACTGGCCCTTTCCAATCGTTATCATGTAGGTCTTTATATAGAACCAGCGGTTTGGGCAAGGAATTGTCCATCAGGTGTCACAATCGCTGTATTGTGGAAAGAGAATCAAAACTAGACAAATTTAAAGAACTTAGTACAAACTGTGCTTTTGCTAACTGTGTGGAGAAAATCCTTGCATTTGCCTTTTTTTTTTCATAATTTTTTTTTATATATCTACTATTAATACCTGCTTTAGATGACCTTACTAGAGCAGGGGATTGGACTAGATGATCTTTTGAGGTCCCTTCCAATCTCTAGCATACTGTGATACTGTGATATCTCCTACATATGCCAACTACAGGCTGCTTGGTCTGCCCTTCTCTCCTGGATGGCTCTCTGATAACAGGGGAGGCCATACCACACATCAAGGTCATGGCATATGGCCCCACCGCTCCACGCCTGCTGGGTTGCAGCCAACAGCAGAGCTAAAGGTTCTTCTTAGTGGCAAACACAGAGGCCAACCCAGTCTTGCCCTTGACTGTGGCAGCAGGCATATGGCCAACCTCAGTCACTGCATCTTGTTGTCAATGCAGTAACAAGTTACTACTATGGCAAAGCACATACAGATTTACATTAGCAGAGTAACTATTACAGGGTGCAGCAGCATGTTGAAGATGCTGATGGCAGTGAGGGACTAGCCAAAGAAATTTCTTACCAGTGGAGTTCTCCCACCCTCTTAATTTGTTCCATTACTTGCTTTATAACACTACCATTGTATTAAAATCTTTCTAGCTTTTGCCTTAGCATTTTCCTGCAGCTGATGCAAATTTGCATGCTCTAACATCTCTTTTGTAAGTGACAAATCCATACAATACAAGGTGTAGTTTCTTATTAGAAACTGGCGAGTAAATACAGGTGGTTTTATACACTAAATCACAGCCTCTAATAATTTACAAGCACACATATGCAAGTTGTTACTTTTCAGTTGTCCCCGAGTGATGTTTTGCCATCATTCATTTTCCCCTTCCTCTATCTTATTCTGCTTGGGTATTCACAGTCAGCTCCTGTAGCTGAGGCACTGGGTTCTTCCACTCATCTGACCAGATCATGGCAAGGCTTGACGAACTTTGCAGGCAGCTGCCATGGACCTGTATGTAGGAGGACACAAATCTACCCCTTCCTCCAGGTTATCAGTTCTTGAGAAGTAGGCAGGTTAAAGTGTTTCCTTAAAGCAGAGGCATTCTGATGCAAAAAGAATGGAAAGCAGCTGCAGAAGTAAACTGCACATTTTTAACGATCAAGGAGTTTGATGTATCATTACTCATTTTTTTCTTCTTTCTCTGCCACCCTGATGCTGCTTAGGTGATGGCTGATAAAGCTTGTGGTTGCTCTACCCCTCTCGCTTTTTCAGTTAGCAGTTCATGTTTCAACCGATCTGTTCCTCCAAGTCTTGGGATCACCCCCAGGTTACTTTAAACACACTAAGCAAGGCTCCTACCATGCGCCCACTGTGTTGCAGGTGCTCTTTAGGCTTTGTCTGTGGTGTAGACAAACTGCCTCAATACTTCAACAGATTGAGAGGTTTGTGGTTTTTTTTTTCTGTTTTGTGTTTGTTTGTTTCTGTTTGTTTGGTTGTTTTTTTTCTTCACTCCACGGCTCCAATGTCCCTCCTGGCCGTTCCACTGGTGGAGCACTGGGAGCCAAACGGGAGAGCAGCTTCTTTTGAACATGGGTAAAGAACTCTTATCAGATGCATTTTTTTTTTTATTTTTTATTTTTTTCCAAAGTCACTCACCCTTCTTTGTGTGGCTACAAACGCCGGCTGCTCGTCAGCAGCTATAAATGCCCGCCTGCTCGGCAGCAGCTACAGCTGCCTGCTGGCTCCAGCAGCAACCATAATAAATACCTGCCAGCAACTACACTTTTGCATTAACCCTTTCTTGCCCAAAATGTTAAACTGCTACCCGTTAAAAACTTTTACATGAACCTGACAACAAAAAATACACAGAACACTGTCTGCCCTCAACACGCACACACGCACACTTATGGGATCCCACAAGCACACTCCACACAACTACAATATTTGAAACACAAAATCCAGACAATCATTACTCCTAGTACGCAGTCCCACTTACAGAACATGGCACAAGGACCCTGTGAAGACTATCAGGAAACCAGCTCTGAGAAGCATCATCGGAGTGCGAGGTGGAAGACTCAACCTTAGCGGGCCTCCCCACAGAGGCTCTGCCTCCCCACATCATATGAAGCTTGGGCTTTTATACTGACCAAAATGCACATTCATTCCAACACAGGTGGCCAGCCTACGTCAGAAGAAATGGCCAGCAATATCTATAAAGGTCTCCAAGCATCGATAGAAACATGGACATACTTATATTTGCCAACTTCTAGTACATGAGTATCACAGAGAGACTGTATCAAATGAGTTGTATATGGGGTCCCAAGTCCACGGTCCACCACAGTCCGCCCGATACCCCTGATAAGAGTATACAAGAGACCTTCCCACCGCAGGTCTTGATCCAGCATATATATCACCAGGAAAGCAGACAATACGCCTGGATCCTGCACCGGTCTCGCTTCTCCCTTTACAGCTGCGCATTTAACATGAGGATCTGGGGGATATAAATCAGGCTTCTTTTCTGGCTGAATAGGCTCCAGGTCAAAAGGACCATCCAGGTCAACATCAGAATTATCAGGCATCAGAACCTCAGGAGCAGCAACAGCAGTCTGATGAACATGCACAGGTTCCTTCTCGGGGTCAATAGAGCCTGAGTCTAAAGGATCATCTTCATCTCTGTCCTCAGTCTTCGCAGCCGTGGCGGCAACCAGCGGAGGTTTGGGGAAGGGATGGGGGGACGGACGGGGATAGACACTGGGCTCCATGATCTCATTTTTTGACTTTAACATCTCTAATATAGTTCTCCAAATGACTAACAATTTTTTGACAGTGTCAGTGCCTTTTGTAACTGCATCCCACAGTTCTGCACCAATCTTTTCCCAAGTCTCCACATCAAATGCTGTTGGTGGTTTCAGGGAATACCCTCTGTCCTTGCACCACAATAATAGGTGCTTTACAAGGCTTTCATCAACCTTAATGGTTCTTGTAGAGAGGATATGCTGGAAGAGTTTAAGTATTCCTGTTTCTTCTTTGCTCATTTGATTACCCATCTTTATCCTCTTCCACCCAGGTCAGCTGCTCACCTTAATTCTACTGCAGTGTCTTCTGGGCTCAAAAGGCTCCATTCTGAGGCATCTACCTCCCGATCCTGGTCCTGCCAGATTGAATCCCAGCCGATTTCCCTGCTGCACCGTGTTTCTATCTCTTCGGTTTCAGTGTGAAAATATAAAGGGCCCCACGCTGGGCACCATTTGTGGCATTGCAAGTACGGACTCCAGTTCTGGTGAAATCTGAAATCATTTATTTCGCATCTGGCATCCCTTTTATAGTCTACTAAGTGCTAAGCAGTAACTTTCCACTCTTTTACTCCCTTATCATCCTGATTTAGCAACACTACTAAGGGTTACAAATATTCACACTGTTTGGTCTGTCTCTGAAATGCACACCCTCCTTTATCTTACAAACCACCTGCTTTGTTTTGCTAACCGATCTTTATCCTTCATAGTTCTCTTTACAGTTCCCAATGCTTAGGGCAGAGCAGGGCATTGACACCTGGTGTTTTCTTTACCATTCCCAAGGCTTAGGCTGGACCAGGGCGATAACACCTGGAACGCCTGCATCCATTTTGTTAACTATTTCTATCCATCACCCACACAGCAGAAGTGACTGTTACTTAACAAAATGTTTCATGCCTCTTAATTACCACAGTAGTGTTCTAGAGAGCTTTTAATTCATAGTGTCATAAAGTGTGGAATGCTTTCTCAGTGGAAGGTAACAGTCCAAATTACAATATTTGCCAATAGGTCTGTAAGCTGCTGGCAGTATTCAGCTTCTCTTCTGGAATAAAGGGAACCTGAAAGAGCATCTGTTATGAATCAATCTCTTCCTTGCTTTAGCAGTTTCAGAGTTAACAGTTATAAACGTGTAAATGCTGCTCAACTGACCTAAGCTGAGAAACACAGTTAGAACTCACAGCCTGAGCTTCAGTCAAGCTTGAATCATGGCATTTTATGAAAAAGTGATGTGAAATACAATCTGTGTCTGTCAGAAAAGCTGAAAGAAAGAGGATTAGATTAATGGCTCATGAGAAGACTATGAGCAAGCTTGGATTGCTCTTATAGTATTAATATTACAGTCATGAAAGTCTTCTGACTTGTTTGAGGCTAAAGAACCCTTAGAGTAGCTGAGGAAACTGTTGGGGGGGATGACTCATTCTTCTAGCAAAGATTTTCATCACTGGGGACCTTTTGCTGTATGACAGCAGACTGTGACATAGGAAGACTTCAGCTATTTCTATTGAATTTTTATCTACAGAGGCTGCTGGGAGTAGGAGGGGTAAGGCATCTACATGTCACACTTTCTCTCTTTCTGAGATAAAGGAAACACCCATTTCTTAAAAAAGGCAGCAACAAGTGAATTGCTTCATAAAATAGCAAGAGAGGAATGGAAGCTGTAAAGTATTATCGGATATTCTTACAAGATATGCTTTCCTGGCTGTCTTTGCATTTAGTAAAGGAGGAATAAAACTCCTTGGAAAAGAGACAATGTTAATGTTCAGTTATGAATCATTTCATTACTTTGCTGTGAGGGCTGGTTTATCCTAAATAACCAGGAAATGGTTTTTGATATAGTCCTATGACTTTTCCTCCTGATTCCTTTCCAGAGTTTGCAAAGTGATTTAATTACAAATAGATAAATAAATAAAATAAATAAAAATAAATCTTTTCCTAAAATAGTATCTCTAGGAAAATGACAAATAACTCACAAAGGATGTGGTAGGTTTCAATTTTGTTTTGGGTTTGCTTGTGTTTTGTTTGTTTGGGTTTTTCGGTTGGTTTTGTTGTTGGGTTAGTTTTTTGAGTTTTGAGTTCAGGAGGGGTCTTTTGTGTATTTTGGAGCGGGTGTAGGGGGGAGTGTGTGTTTTTCCAGAAAAAGTTACTGATGTCCAAACTATTTACAAAGTTCAATGAAAGTCTGGCATTGGGGTATTTCCACTTTTATAAATATTCTTCTTTGCAAAAGCAAATTTCCAGCATTCCAAAGACAATTTTGTGTACAGAAGTTTGATTACTTCTTTTTTCATATGATGTGTTTGTCAGAAAATCAGGCTTTTTTCATGCTCCCATGGATCACAAAGTGTTAAGAGCTGATGTTAACTTTGTAAACATCCACTGCTTTATGTATACCTTGCTTTGCCCTATGCCCTGCCATAAAAGAAAGATACATGTGGAGTTATTTCCAAAGGAAGAAATATTTTTTCCCTTATCTTTCCAAGCATGCAAAAGTAACCCCAGAGATATTTTAAAGAAGATTATGGCATGTCCTATTGCAGACTTCAAATGAAGCTAACAGATAACATGCTATCTGTTACCATGGAATTGGCAGTACATGCTACACCACATAAGCTTCATGCAAGTGGATCACTTTCATGGACAGGGTAGGTGGTAGATGAATGTACTCAGATAACTGGAGTAACTTACAAGAGGTGTAAGACGAAGAAGAAAACTCACAGCTGGTGTTTTTTCACTATGACAAATATAAAGAGGCAAAAGGAAAGCATAGGTAGGCTCCCTTCTCTGTGTCCTCAATGTTTCCTGATCAAAGCTGAAGATAACATAAATTTTTTATTAATAAAGCAGAAAATAAGGAGATAAATCCTGTTAGTTCATTGCCACCAACTTCTAATGATAGTGATTTAAAACAGGATATTGAACAGATATTCACTTCAAGGGAGAAAGAACAGAGATAAGTGAGTAGTGCTCACTAAATAAAATTTTTTGAGTAAGATATTGCTTAATAGTCAGGAATTTTCATGTAAGGATTACAGTGTTGCTCAATGGGATTCACCCCACCGACTGAGCCATAACCTGAAAGGAATAATAGATGGAGCTGGGGATCATGAAAAAAAAAAAAAGGAAGTAAGGAAATCTAAAATAATGGAATGAATTGGATCGTTAACAGGCTCAGACTTCTATTCTCAGGCTCTTCTAAGAAAGATTTAAGGGTTAATTGGAGCTACCTATCACTCTGTTGTATACCAGAACAGTCAGAAGGACAGTTTCTGCTTTCTTGTTGATACATCTTGAAATTTCAGCTATAGTTTGCCTGCTTGGCTGTTTATCAACACTGTGAAAATACCCCTCCCATCCTCCTCCCCCTTCTGAGCCAGCATTCCTGATATGCTCTTTATAGCCCAGATGCCTCAACTGAATCCCAGGCAATCTGAAACCAACTGAAAAACTTACACTCATTGCATGGGGATTTACATCAGGCCCAGCAACAAGAACATAGCAAATTAGGAACAATGTAGAAAAGTGGGTGTCATGGCAGAAGTATGTGCGTGGGCACTTGTGTAAAACCTACATACAATATGCTTGTGTTGTGCTTTTCCAGCTGTTCTTTTTTAGCTGCTTAAAATGAATGCGATTAGAACTTTAATGTGAATTTGATTCCTATTTTCATAAACAAAAATAAACAGGGAGAAGCTGCATGAAGATATTTTTCTCTTATTCAGCAAAGCAGGCAGAATTTGAATGCAGGGAACAATCTGAAGCACTCTGGAGAGACCCACAGAAATACGATCATACTTTTGAGAGGAAAAATTAAAGTGCAGAACTGAGATGCACCATTTGAAAAGGATTTGTATTGAATTGGTCATGGCATGCCACATGTCATTAGTGTGCGCTGGCCGAGTGATTGTTTACACCATAAATCAACATTTGGCCAAACAAATCTCTTCTTATTGCCAATATACTTTGCTGATTGCTTTTTTCTGGCTTCATTCTAAACTTCCCTCTCCATATCTCCTGTTTTCTTTTCCCTGCAAGGGTTTCCAAGTGTGTCCGTGTGTGCTGACAGCACTAGGCATTCATTACTGGGAGACTCACTGTCGAGACAATGAAACTAAGCAGGGCAGGATGGTGTTGTCACTATCTTCTTCAGAGTCTGCCTTCAATATGGGAAAAGTTCTTTAAAATAGCTTCTACTATGGCTTCCCTCACATTCTTGTGACCTTTGGTTTTTGTGCAACTGGGGCTTCATTAGTTTGTTGCCACATGCACAGTTTCCAACAGCTGCTTTGAAGACATGTTAATTATAGTAATAATTTCCAGCTCATTTACTAGTCTTTGCCTTTCTTCTTGCAGGGCAAAAATGGAAATAGGATCTTGCCCAAATCACTCCTCATTGAACAGTAATGCCTTAAGCCAAATCTCTATATGGAAATTTTTTTCTCAAGTAAATTTTGCCAGAGGCTGTCATTTTTCCAAGGCCTGTGCAAATAACTGCATAATGCAAACACTAACACTCTAGATCATTTCACATGTTAATAATAGGGGAAGCATTTAGCCAACAGAGGAATGAAAAAAAATCTACTAGATAGAGCACTTAATTTACTGAAAGCTAAATAAGCTGTTGTTCTGTGAAAGCTTGCAGTTACAGTGCTTTTCTTTTAAGCCTGTGAACAAGCCTTTAGGTTGCACTGCTTATGTGATCATCATAACCATCAGTAGCTTCACTGTAGAAACTCCAAGAAGAACTCCCTGTTTTGGGACTTGATTCTGCAAGGAACTGAGTACCACCTGGAAAGCATTTTATGTCCACAGTTTCTGGCAAAGGCAGTTCCAACTGGTTGAGGCCTTTGGCCAGGATTTATCAAGAGAAATGCAGGTATCTTTTCAAAAGGAGCCAAAGACAGACATGTGAACATAACTGGTAAATGCACACTGGTGTTCATTCGCACATACAAATTTGCTAATGTAAATATAAGCTTGCATGCCTATTCATTCTTTCATGGACTTAGTCTTGGTACCTGCTTGAATTTAACCCTAAGTGTTATTAGTTTCTTTCATTGAATCATGTATTTTGATTTTGATTTGGCAACCAGGTCTGAATTCTGGTTCAGTTTTGGTGTTGCTCATGGAAGCTTGTTTGAATCCTACTCAGTCGTGCAATGCACAGAGAAAGGTCCTTCTCCCACCTGATGTACAGCAGGTCAAAGAAGGTGATCCTGCCTCTCTACTCTGCTCTGGTGACACCTCACTTGCAGTACTGTGCACAGTTCTGGTGCTGTCCTCAGCAGAAAAAGGACATGGAACTGTTGGAACAAGTCCAGAGGAGGGCCACAAGGATGATGAAGGGGCTGGAGCACGTTCCATATAGAGACAGGCTAAGATCATTGGGGCTGTTCAGTCTGGAGAAGAGAAGCTGTGTGGAGACCTCAGAGCAGTTTCTAGTGTCTGAAGGGGTCTACAAGGATGTTGGAGAGGGACTTTTCATCAAGGACTGTAGCAATAGGGCAAGGGGTGATGGGCTCAAACTGAAACAGGAGAAGTTCAGGTTAGATACAAGGCAGAAATTCTTCCCTGTGAGAATGGTGAGGCACTGGCACAGGTTGTCCAGAGAAGTTGTGAATACTCCATCTCTGGCAGCATTCAAAGCCAAGCTGGACAGAGCCTTGGGCAACATGGTTGAGTGTGCGGTGTCCGTGCCCATGACATGAAGGATGGAACTAGATTATCTTAAGGTCCTTTTCAACCCTAACTATTCTATGATTCTATGAAGGGAAAGTAAGAGCATGTCGCCAGCCCTTCCTTCCTACTGTTGTACTTGTGACTTGAAATGACTATGTATTTCCTGGGGCCACCCTTTCTGCAGATGATTGGTGTCTGAAGCTGCAGAACAGCTGACCTTCCATGTTAGCTTCTGGTGCGCAGTGATTTACTTGAGAAGTTGAATGCAGTAGTGAGCCAGCTATTGGTACACTACTATTGCTCATATGTTACGTTTGTTGTTTCCTTTACTTGCTTTAGTGGGAACAGTCACAGAATCATAGAATGGCTTGGGTTAGAAGGGACACCAAAGATCATCTGGTTCCAGTCCCCTGCCATGTTAATGATAAGGGAGCACGTTAGTCATATGGTGGTATTTAAAGCTTTACTGACCACACCGGGAAAGATGTTAGTGGTGGCAAGCCTCTTGCTGGAAGCTGGGGAGAGTCCTCCTTCAGCTAAGATGATGTTGCAGTGCTTTTGCATAGGATGCTTAGGTAATTTCAGTTTGAAAAAGGTCATTGTGTTTAGTAAGTGCAAGTACTCTGAATGCTGGTGAAGGGAGAGGAGCCATAGCTTTGGAGTGCCTCCAGCAAGAGCACACTGCAGCCAAGACTTTGAAACTGTGCAGGCCTTGCACTTAGCAGAGTACAATGTTTATTTAGGCACTCTCTTAACTGAAAGGTAATGGTCAGTGAGGCAGATCGTATATTATGCATTACAGTGACAGCCCATTCGTCACAGATCCAGTGTCTGAGCAAATGGCACAGATTTCTTTAGGAATAGAGATTATTTTAATCCTTTTCTTTCCTCTAAGGCACAAATGAATCCCCAACATTTTAAAGTCTGATTACTTGTCTGAATACTTCTATTTTCATTAAAAGTACAACTCACATTGATTAAAGAAATCTCTAACACTTCCTAGTGCAACCATGCCAGAAGTTATTCAATTACTGTAATCTTCTTTGATATTTAGAAGCTTTTTCTTTTTAATCACAAGGAAGGGCTGCAGAGGGCTTTAGTAACAGTTACTGAAAGCCAGCATTGATTTTTATCTAGACCTTTAGAAAAGGACTATATCCATTTGTTATTTTTGAATGGTGAGTTAGAACTACTTTTTTTGTGAGCATTTTTTGAAAATGAAAGTTGGCAGAGAATCCAGATCTTCCTTTTCTGTATCTTTAAAAGTTCTGATTGGAACCAGATTAACACAGAGGGGCTAATGCATGATGGGCCACAGGTGCAGGGTGAAGTTGCTTTTGGTGAACTGCAGATCAGAGTTGCCCAGACCCAGCTTTTGAGGATGATACTGGCTCATGTCCCGGATAGGTGTACCCTTGGCTGAGTTAACTGGCTGGCTGGATGGCCGAGCCCAAAGAGTGGTGGTAAATGGTATCACATTTAGTTGGTGACCAGTTGGTTGACAGAGCTGAACACGAGCAGCTTGTGCCCAGGCAGCCAAGAATATAGATATATTGCAGGGGAGACAGAGGGAGATTGTTCTTTATGTAGCATAACTCCATGAGGATATATTTGCGGATCTGATCCAAGGTGTGTATATATATGCAATCCCTTCTTTGTTATCGGGAAATAGTTTTCAGTGTTCTCTTTGACGGTAATTCATGCATGTTAAATCACATCAGAAGTCATTTGGACTCTCAAGGAGCATGTTGGTAATTCCTTTGGAGTGTTGTCCCTTGGAAACCCCAAATAGGGTGCTTGTTGCCTCATTTCTTTAAAGAACAGAGGTGCAGGCATGGTTAGAATGTTATATGCATCTTTCTTGCTTTTTTTTCTGTGTAGAGAAGATGGGTGTTTTATCTTTGCTCCATATTAAGTGTTTCATTGCTTTCTTTGAAAACAACAGTCTGTAGATGATGAAAGTGTTTGCAATCACATCAGAAAGTTCCCACCTGTAGTAAAACTGGCGAGCTGCGCCAAATGGTGCGATTTGACAAGGGACTGATTTCAGTCTGCTACCTAGCTAAAAAAAGAAACCAGGTGAAACAACTGACATTTGAGAAGGAGTAATAAATCAGACTGGTTGGTGGGTGTGGGAAAGGAATTTTTGTCTTCAGAAAGAAGCTGGTTTTTTTCTATGTGAAAATGAAATGTGTTTTCAAAGGCTGGTTCATTTGCACCACGTCATTATATAGTAAAGAAAAGGCTAAACAACAACAAAATACTGACAGCCTGCTAGAAAAGTTCAGTATTTCACCAGTGTCACAAATATCAAATTCATTAGAAGCACAACTTGGAAACAGTTAACATAATAATTCTCTTTTTTCCTCTGTTGTGCCAGTAATTCTATGCTTGTATTCCTGTCAGAGCTATCCTTTAGTATCCGTGGTTGTCAGTAAGAGTTTTCATTGAAAACTGGAATGATCAGTAGTCTCAAAAGGAATTGTTATCTGGGAGATATCCCAAGGTTAACATTAATTTCATCCATGTTTGTTTCTGGTTTAAAAGGAATCATAGTCAGAGTGGTGAGATCTTGTCTCTGCAGGAAACTTGCACAATTGGTTTTGGGGAGTAAGGAGGAAAAACCTGTAATTCTGAAAAGGATTGCATAGCAAAAGCCTTCATAGTGGCTAATAAAGTAATTGCATTGGGGACAAGGGAACATTATGCAGCGACAAGGGATCATTGTGCAAGGGAACACAATGATTTGTTGTTTTCAGGAGACTTTGTCAATCAGGTTTCTTTTTGAGCCCCACTCTACTGTTTACCTGTGAGGTCTTTGTTCAGTCCTTCATTATTTGTTTCAGGATTCCTCCTGCAAACCTGTAATTATTCTTCAATTTGTCCTCAGGTGATTATTTCTGTCATGGTCAGAGGAAAGGGAGATACAAACACTTTCTTTTCTTTCATGACCAGATGAATTCTTTGTTGGACCTGTGTAGAGTAAATAACTCAAGTAATAGCCCTTGTTGTTTTTCTCTCATAATTCCTCCCTCTCATGCACTAGCTACAGTTAGGAATGAACTTTTTACATCATCTGGTGTAGTAAGTGCCATCTTAAAGTCTTAGACACTTAGCTCAAATATCCAAAACAAAACTTACGTCTATAGGTGTAAATAAGTTCTCTTTCAAAATGCAATAGTGGAAAAAAAATAGTATAGCAACAGTAAAAAATGTTTTCTGATGTATAGCAGGATATTTGAACTCATATATGATCTTCTTTGAAATCACTCATAGCCTGATTGAAATTTCTTCATGTTTCAAGTGATGGGTTATTAATGGCCACTGTATGTGGGATTTACCACTTGTGTAGTTTTGGCACTGTTGTCCACAGATGAGTTATCCAAGTGACATATACAACATGCTTCATTTTCAACCTGTGTTCAAATGGTTTTGTTGACAAAAAATTAAGCATCTTAATTCATGCTGTACAAAAATGTCTATGAAATTTATTTGTTGCTCTTAATTTGTTATATTCACTTGAGGACACCTGTGCTAGGTGACCCAATGCAGCCCAGCTGCTGGCTCACAAAAGGGTTTTCAACTCTCTGCTTCTCTCATGAAAGACTTGTTGCCATTGAATCTGTATGGTGGAAGAGAGATGGAAATATACCTCCTGCCCTGCTTAGAAAGATCATCTCTTTCAGTGGTGACATTTCAAGGACTGAAATGAATCATGGTAATATTAAGACATGGTTATTTTTGCTCAGAGATTAATGTATGTAAGACTTCAGTGCATAGATGATATATATATATAAACTTGTTGAAGAGTCAAGTGACAAGAGAGTTTGAAGATTATTTGAAAGTATAGCTGAATGCCAGTAGTTAGAAATGCAGTTGGATGCTACATCCCCTTGGTTTTCCAAGGGACTTCTGCAATTATAATTTAGTTTATTTCCCTCCATGTTTCAGTGGTGTGTGAACTGCAGTTCACAGACTGATGACAATATATAGCATATTCTTTTAAAATTAATTTTAATTAGTTATGTGGGTCTTATGTGGATTATAATAGTTATTACCTTTCCAGAAATGAGAGCATTGGAAAGGTCTGTTTTACAGAAGGCCACCAATCTGCTCTCCCAAAATAATATATGAGTATTACTAATATTTGCAGTATAATAACACTATTCTCTGATAAGTAGCAGATGAAATGCTAGTGTTGCAGCTGTAGTGAAAAAGTTTTCAATGGCTCTCATGGTTTGACAATTAAGAGTGTAGATCCTCTGAGTTGGCCTGCTTCACCAGATTTTCACCTACAAAAGGACAGAGGAGTTCTATACACAGGACTCCCCAGTCCTGTTCTGGGTCCTCATTTTGATCTTGGTCTAAATGTGATAGATACTTGGAATTTGCTAATGTGCACAGAAAGCCATAATGAAAGATGGTCATTGACAACTTCTTTCCGCAACAAGATCTTCCTCTCAGCATTTTAAAGAATTTCATTGCACTGTAACTTCTGAAATCGTATTAAAAGAGCACTGTAATTTGGTAAGGCCTAAGTTAACTTAATGTACAGGTAATACAGGTTGAAAAAATTGACATTAAAGATGCCTAATATTTATAATAGCCTATCTTCACTTGCTTATAATATTGCAAAGTTTTTGTATTTGCATTTAATATTTTTTATGTGGGATATCTGCTTCAGCCTAAATTGTTTCAGGAAATGTTCAGCAAGAATAGTGTAGCCATTTCTAAAAAAGCGTCGGGTGTTAGTTTACTTAGGTTTAAAGATATGTAGCTAATGTTTTGAAAAATTCTTGTAAATTCATGCATTAGCAGGTGAAAGGTGGTCAGAATTTGGTAGTTGTTAATAACGTTTCTCATTCCGGGGGAAAGTTTTGTTCAAATCGTAAGCCTCTAAAAATCTTGTATATGTACCTTTCCTATTGAGGTTTGATAGAATTTGGCAGCTGCATCATCTGAAGGATCCATTCACATTAAGCATATTCTGGCCACATATTTTGCCAGTCCACTAACCGGAGTGTGTATCTGCCTCATGGCCACAACTGATATTCTCATCCAGGGCTGTAAGAAACAATCAGGATTTTCCACTCCTTTTACTACTTCTTCAGCTGCCCAGATTCACTGCAATTCATGTCACAAAAGATAAAAGCATAGATTTTGCTCTGAATGGAAAACAGTATTATGCCCTAGTTAAAGACTCATAGCATACTGACAATTGTATACCACTTGCTTTACGTTGTTGTGTCCTAACTTGATTGTGCATATTTATTAATCCAGTTGCTGTGTATGAAGCTGAATTCCAGCCTGGATTATATTTGTTTACTCCTGAAATTTGCATATAAATGCCTCCTGTACATATACATTTTCCACACAGTTACTTGCATACAAAAATATGTTGCTTAATAATATTTTGACTCACTGCAGCCCTTGAGCAGCCATGTTAAAGGTGTATGGCTGAAGTTTGTGGTAACTATACCATCTGGAAGTCTGAACTCATAGGTAAGAGTATGCCTAGAGTGTTTAAGGATAAACTGTCTTTCTGAGGTTTAAATAGTTGATATACAGCAGTCTGACAGTGTTACATACTTTTCACTGCAGGTCTTCTCCAAGTTCTATCTGAGTCTGGGAATTTGGAACATGTTTACTAGTTAGCCTTTACTGATTTTTTTTTTTTTTTTGTGCTTTCTAACCCAAAATGAAGTTTTCATTTTAATTGAAAGAGAAATAGTGAAGTGTTTCACAGCAAGATAACTTTATCCTGACATGCACATGAGGATAAGGGACAAACAGAAAGATGTGGATATTCTAAAGACACAGATTAATTATCTTATTTTCTATAACTACTTTCTATAACTGCAGAGCGCTGTTCTTTTTTAATCACCAGCCATTAGAGATTCTGAAATAGAATTAATTTTGAAAGTATTTTAAGAGCTGCTTTTATCAATCTTTATTATTTACTGGTTGACTCAGATGACAGATCTGAGCGAATTTATAGTTGGAGGTGTGGCTGATGGTTTGAGTGCCCTTCTTGACCTTGTCAAGGGCAAACGTAGTTTAAAGTTTTTTGAAAAATGTAGACTTCATGGTAAAGAATGATGTGAAAATAAATCCAGTATACTTCTTAAATGATTAAAAGTACATTGTGTAAACGGGATACTGTAGTGGGGAAGTCTCTGCAGAGTGTGATTCAACTCCTCAGATTATTCTGAGTGGACAAGTAATGCAAACTGATTAAGAAGATTTCTGTTACTACACTTGGTGAGAATGGCAATAGTTTTGTGGGTAGCTACAATGTAGCAATGGAATTACCATGATATGTTGATGTTTACAGTTTAAAAGAAATATGGTAAAAGCAAATTCCACTAATATTTCAAGAAAACTGCTCACAATCATCAGAAGAGACTGCTCTGTTTCTGACCTGAGGATTTAGAGGCATATGGCTTCTCTTTAGTAAGTGCAGGCTGCAATGGCTAGGGTGTTCAAACTCAAATTGGCTGCATATGGCTGTTAGACATTTGCCCTTTATTTATATTGATTCTAGGACCTGCCTTGCCTCTGGACAAACTTATTCCTTCCATGATAATGGACATATATCTCCACAATTCATACATACCTTGTAATGTTTGAACATAATTGGTGTACAAAGTTACTGATTGTTTACACCATGCATAATTTAAACAAAGCAGGACAATGAATAAAGGAAAAAGAGGATTAGAGTACCTGGAAAAACAATTTGAGATATTTTTTTCAATGCAAATCCTAGTAATCTCAAGACATACAACTCTAAGTAAAACAAGCTGTACACAATACTAAATGGACTTGCCATGGCATGTGGATGAATCTGATTTATTCATGGTTCACAAAATTATCCAAATTACTGTGAAGATACTAGAAAGTTTTGATCCTAGAGAGCTTAAACTGATTGCAAAATGATACAAAACTGCATATTTTTTTTTGGCACTTTAAACCTACTATTATAAAGTGGTGACAAAATTCACGCATTTGGTGTTGTAATAAAACAGAAACAAAACCGATTGCCTGCTGACATGGGTTTCATAAGCGCACCTTTCATCTGAACATAATAGGGAATTTGCTTCTCTACTTCCTGCATGAGTTTTTAAGTCCTCCTCTTGTCCGTGACTGTCTAGGATTGCTTTTGAATGGCATATTACAATCCTGTGTCATTCCTCTCCTCTCCACCCCACTGCCAGTTCAGCCAATAGGTTTTACTAAATGTAGAGAAAACCCCCACAAAATTCTGGCAATGGGAAAGACCTGTACCTATTTTCTAGTTCACAGCTGAAATTCCTTTGCATAGTTAGATTGTTGGTCTGGTACACAGATCTTTAACTGCAATACTAGGATGTGAGCCTGCATTTCCTCAGAGGTGTAAAGAGCTGGATCTGGACTTACAACTGCATCCTACCCCTATTAGTATTTTGCACTTCCCCTTATGTCTTTTACTAATTTCTGGAATGCTTAGATAGGAATAACTGAATTTCATGACTCCCACTGAATAGCATTCATATTCTAAATGAATTTACAGTGGGTATCGCAAAGAGAAACTTTACCAATTTCAGAGTGTCCTGGGTTTAACAGTAGCAGTCAATTTTTTCTTCTTCTTGGTAGCTGGTGCAGTGTTATGTTTTGACTTTCAGCCTGGGAACAGTGCTGATAACACCAATGTTTTCAGTTGTTGCTAAGTAATAAGGACTTTGTGAGGCTTATGCTCTGCCAGGGAGGAGAGGAAGCCGGGAGGAAGCAGAGACAGGACACCTGACCCAAACTGACCAAAGAAGTATTCCATACCACAGCACGTCATGCCCAGGATGTAACTGAGAGTTACCCGAAAGGGGGGACTGGAGGGTTGGAGGAGGTATCGGTCGGTGCTTGGTTGGGCTGGGGGGGTGAGTGATCGGTTGGCTGGTGCTGAGGTGTTGTATTCTCTTCCCTTGTTATTTCCTTTATCATTATTATTATTGGTGGTAGCAGTAGTGATTTGTGTTATACCTTAGTTACTAAACTGTTCTTATCTCAACCTGTGGGAATTGCATTTTTTTCAGTTCTCCTCCCTGTCCTTCCAGGAGTAGGGGGAGGGCAAGAAGGGGTGTGGGGGGAGAGTGAATGAACTGACTGGCTGGTTTTAAACCACGACACGGAGGTTATTGGAAAAATTGTATCCGACATCTGTGATGCGATTCTAGACATGCCTCCATCTAGTATGTCAAGGTAAAAGCCCTAATCAAGGTTTGTGTTACTTCTGCTCTATAAAAGGATCCTGGGAGAGATGATCTGCCCCTGCACAAAAGTTAGGTGTTGGGGTGAACCAAAATAGATAATTAACAGATCTGTGGCACATTGTACTTGTTACATATGTAAGAAATTCTGATTATACACCTAAGACTTTATTTTTAGTTGTAATGGGTTTAACAGTAGCCATGAGTAAACATGACTGGAAATAGAAATATATTCACATCACAGAAGCAGTGCAGGTAATTACTTTGTAAAAGAAAATGTCCATCATAACTCAGGATAGATACTCAGATGACATGACTCAGAATATACTTCCTCAGAAATTTTTCACCTATCAAAATACTAAATTTAGCATAATCAGATGGGGTGGGGATTGGTTTGGTTTGTATCTTTAGCCTGTAAGGAAAGCACCTATTAAAGTTTCCCTCTAATTTTGCAAGTAACTGAAAGCTCTTTTCCTTTGTAGATAGTCAGGTAGCTACTGTTGCGATTTTTTTCATGAAAAATTAAGTTACTAGTTTCTGTACAAAAGGAATGTCCATTTTGCTAAGGTGCTTCCTTTATAAGCACAGTTTTTTATCATGATTAACTTTATGTAGAATCATAGAATCATAGAATACTTAGGGTGGGAAAGGACCTTAAGATCATCTAGTTCCAACCCCCCTGCCGTGGGCAGGGACACCTTACGCTAAATCATATCACGCGAGGCCTCGTCCAACCTGGCCTTGAACACTGCCAGGGATGGAGCATTCACAACCTCCCTGGGCAACCCGTTCCAGTACCTCACCATCCTAACAGAAAAGAATTTCCTTCTTATATCCAACCTAAACTTCCCCTGTTTAAGTTTTAACCTGTTTCCCCTTGTCCTATCACTACAGTCTCTAATGAAGAGTCCCTCCCCAGCATCGCTATAGGCCTCCTTCAGATACTGGAAGGCTGCTATGAGGTCTCCACGCAGCCTTCTCTTCTCCAGGCTGAACAGCCCCAACTTCCTCAACCTGCCTTCATATGGGAGGTGCTCCAGTCCCCTGATCATCCTTGTGGCCCTTCTCTGGACTTGTTCCAACAGTTCCATGTCCTTTTTATGTTGAGGACACCAGAACTGTACACAATACTCCAGGTGAGGTCTCACAAGAGCAGAGTAGAGGGGCAGAATCACCTCCTTGGACCTGCTGGTCATGCTCCTTTTGATGCAGCCCAGGATATGGTTGGCTTTCTGGGCTGCGAGCGCACACTGAAGCCGGCTCATATTCATTTTCTCATCGACCAACACCCCCAAGTCCTTCTCTGCAGGGCTTCTCTGAATCTCTTCTCTGCCCAACCTGTAGCTGTGCCTGGGATTGCTCCGACCCAGGTGTAGGACCTTGCACTTGGCATGGTGAAACTTCATAAGGTTGGCATCAGCCCACCTCACAAGCATGTCGAGGTCCCTCTGGATGGGATTCCTTCCCTCTACAGTATCAACCACACAGCTTGGTGTCAACGGCAAACTTGCTGAGGGCGCACTCAATCCCACTGTCCATGTCACTGACAGAGGCGTTGAACAAGACCGGTCCCAACACCAGTCCCTGAGGGACGCCACTCGTTACTGGTCTCCAGGCGGACATTGAGCCATTGACCACAACTCTTTGTGTGCCACCATCTAGCCAGTTCTTTATCCACCAAGTGATCCATCCATCAAATTGATGTCGCTCCAATTTAGACAGGGATGTTGTGTGGGACAGTGTTGAACGCTTCACACAAGTCCAGGTAGCTGACATCAACTGCTCTACCCCTGTCCATCAGTTCTGTAGCTCCATCATAGAAGGCCACCAAATTGGTCAGGCAGGATTTCCCCTTAGTGAAGCCATGCTGGCTGTCACCAAGCACCTTGTTGATTTTCATGTGCCTTAGCATGCCATCCAGGAGAATCTGCTCCAAGATTTTGCCAGGCACAGAGGTGAGACTGACTGGTCTGTAATCCCCAGGGTCATCCATTTTCCCTTTCTTGAAAATGGGGGTTATATTTCCCATTTCCCAGTTGTCAGGAACTTCACCTGACTGCCATGATTTCTCGAATATGATGGCCAGAGGCTTTGCAACTTCATTTGCCAGCTCCTTCAGGACCTGCTGATGGATCTCATCAGGACCCATGGACTTGTGCACATCCAGATTTTTAAGATGGTCTCGAACCAGTTCTTCTCCTACAGTGGGCGCAAGGTCTTCATTCTCACAGTCCTTGCACCTGCCTTCCAAGACTTGGGTGGTGTGGTCAGAGCCTTTGCCGGTGAAGACCGAGGCGAAGAAGTCCTTCAGAACCTCAGCCTTCTCCAAATCCTGTGTAGCCAGTTCTCCTGAGAGCTTCCTGAGGGGGCCTACATTCTCCCTAGTCTGTTTTTTTTTTTGCTACGTACTTGTAGAATCCCTTCCTGTTATCTTTAATATGTCTAGCTGAGTGTAAGTCTAACTGGGCCTTAGCTTTCCTAACCTGGTCCCTAGCTTCTCAGACAACATCCCTGTACTCTTCCCATGCCACCTGTCCTTGCTTCCACTTATTATAGGCCTCCTTTTTCATTTGAATTTTACTCAGGAGCTCCTTATCCATCCAAGGAGGTCTCCTGGCCCTCCTGCTGCACTTCCTTCTGGTTGGGATGCAACACTCCTGAGCTTGTAGCAGGTTATCCTTGAATATCAACCAACAGTATTGGGCCCCTCTGCCCTCTAGGGCTATATCCCATGGAACCTTCCTAAGCAGGTTCCTGAAGAGGCCAAAGTCTGCTCTTTTGAAGTCCAGGGCAGTGAGCTTGCTGAACGCTCTTCTCACTGTCCTGAGGATCTCAAATTTGACCATGTGATGATCGCTGCATCCAAGGCTGCCCTGGAGCATCACATTTCCAACCAGCCCTTCCCTGTTGGTGAGCACGAGGTCAAGCATGGCACCTCTCCTTGTCGGCTCCTCTATTACTTGCAGAAGGAAATTGTCTTCTACACAATTGAGGAACCTCCTGGATTGCTTGTGCTGGGACGTACCGTCCTTCCAACATATGTCAGGGTGGTTGAAGTCACCCATGAGAACAAGGGCCTGTGAGCATGACGCTTTTCCTATCTGTCTGTAGAGCGCTTCATCCGCAGGTTCTCCTTGATCAGGCGGTCTGTAACAGATCCCCACAGTAATGTCTCCCATAGCTATATTCCCTTTAACCCTGACCCACATACTCTCTGTGGACTGCTCACCTGTCCCCAGAGTTCCATACTCTCCAGCCTATCCCTAACATAAAGAGCAAGTCCCCCTCCCCACTTGCTGGGCCTGTCTTTTCTAAAGAGCCTGTAACCTTCCATTCCAAAACTCCAGTCATAGGAGCCATCCCACCATGTTTCTGTGATGCCTATTATATCATACCCCCATAGACGTGCACACATCTCTAATTCCTCGTTTGTTCCCCATGCTATGGGCATTTGTATAGAGGCATCTGAGCCGAACTCCAGCTGAAGCCGGCTCATTGGCTGGAGCGGCTGGAGTATCTCTACCTTGCTCTGAGCATTTATTATAGGTTCTGGCAACTGACTGGGTGTGTTGGAATGGAATGATGCCCCCTCCCCCAACACATCTAGTTTAAAGCCTGCTTGACCAGTCTGGCAAGCCTCCTACCAAAACTGCTCTTTCCCTTCTTTATCAGACCAGCTCCACCAGCCCCCACTAGACCTGGCCTACAAACTTGGGTCCCATGTTCAAGACACCCAAACCCCTGACTATGACAACACCCTTTTAATCATTTATTAACGTGGCTAATCCTCCTAGCTTTTTTTAGGTCCTCCCCTGTATCCTGGAGAATTGACAAAAAGACTATCTGAGCTCCAGAGCCCCTAACCACCTCCCCCAGGGCTCTGTGGTCCTTCTTTATGTTCCCCAGGCTACTATTATCAATATCCCTAGCACCCACATGTATCACCAGGAGTGGGTAATAGTCCGTGGGACTTACTAGAGCAGGCAGCCTGATCCGTGCCCCTGGTAGGCAACACACCTCCCTTGAGATGGGGTATGGCCGGCAGATGAGTGCTTCTGTCCCTTTCAGTGTAGAGTCCCCTACTACTACAACCCGCCGCTTTTTCCTGGCAGCACCAGTAGAGGTCTTTACCAGGGCATCAACTGGCTGTTTCTGGCTCGAGTGCTTTTCCTCATTAGTCCCCTGCAGGACAACAAAGCGGTTCTACGTGGGGACAGGGGATTTAGGGGGAAGCCCCTTGCTTTTGGTTGTCCTTTTCCTTCTATTTTTGTTGTTATTTTTGTCACTAATTCCCAGCTTCCCGGGTTAACGGCCTCCTTCTTTCCTTCATGAGGTAGAGGTGAAGCTCGAGCCCTCTGCACTGTTTGGGCCAGGAGCAAGCATTCCTGCTTACTCTCAGCTTCCCTGACATCTTGCAGTCTATTAACAGCATCCCGCAGCTCAGCCACCTGCTGCAGGACCTCCACCAGGGAGCACTGAGTGCAGCCCTGCCCATTGTGCACCATTCCCTCACCAGACCAGTGCAGGCACTCTCTACAGCCTGAGCTCTGCACTGCAGCCTCCCCTCCCATCCGCTCTGTCTGGGTGCCTACGCTGGCTACCGCCGGGGCAGCTAGAGCAGAGCTCCCAGACCGGGCCCGGATCATACGACGAGTGCTCACCATCTCGCTCACCTGCCCACGTGAACTGCCACGCAAACTGCCTCGACCCACCTCGACCTGCTCTGTTTGCCCGCTCTGTTTGCCGCACTCCTGTTCGCCGTGCTCCCTGGGGCAGGTTTTTAACCAGTCAGGGCTGGTGCCACTTCTTCAGGCTCCGGCCCCTGTGAGTCAGCTGCTGGCGTCAGCTGAGCTGCCAGCTCCTGGGCAGGTCCTGTCGAGGACTTGAGGCTCCCTCAGTGGCTCTTGTAGCTCTGAGTTGAGGCTCCTGGATGCTGATCTCCCCCCGTGTTGAAGGCATCCTCTCTCGAGCTACTCACCTCAGCAATTGACCAGTAACGGCTGGTGATGCCCGGATGTACAAAATTGGAAGCCAATATGCAATAAAAGAAAAGATGAGGCAAAGCACGGTGACAGTTTCACAGGTTAAATTGGATAGCACAAAAGGCGTTATCAAGAACTGTCGTGGTTTAAACCCAGCCAGACAACTCGTTCACTCACTTCCCCCCTTTCCTCCCTCTTTCTTTCCTTCCCCTCCCCCCAGCCCTTTCCCCGCTCCTGGAGGGATGGGGAGAAGAATCAAAAGAATGTAACTTCCACGGGTTGAGATAAGAACAGTCCAGTAACTACGGTATAACACAAATCACTACTGCTACAACCAATGATAATAATGATAAGAGAAAATAACAAGGGAAGAGAATACAATACCACCCGCCGAAATGAGCTTGACCCAGAAGAACCCATGCCCTTCCGGGTAACTTCCAGTTACCACCCCAGGCATGATGTGCTGTGGTATGGAATACTTCTTTGGCTAGCTTGGGTCAGGTGTCCTGTCTCTGCTTCCTCCCGGCTTCCCCTCCTCCCTGGCAGAGCATGAGCCTCACAAAGTCCTTGGTCAGAGTAAACGTTACCAAGAAGTAAAACATCGTTGTTATCAGCACTGTTCCCAGGCTGAAAGTCAAAACACAACGCTGCACCAGCTACCAAGAAGGAGAAAAATTGACTGCTACTGCTAAACCCAGGACAGTATCCACCCCTTATTCCATACCATTCATGTTATGCTCAGATCCCACATTTTCAATATACCATCGCTCTATAGTTGATCGGCCATAGAAGTATTAGACAGCAGGCAACAGCATACAATTAAGTTCATTGGCTGTTTTCCCCTAAAATCAAATCCCCTTGAGGTATACGTCGGACTTCCCCATCTTCCCACATTACTCACCAAGTATAGCCGGGTCCCTGAGCAAAAGCGATCCCACAAGTGGGTTTGCCTCTTACCTGAAGCAGGAATAACCTGGACTGTCTTCCCCAGCAAATTCTTCATGTGCGCCACAGGAACTTTGTCCCCCTCTACAATACGTAAAAGTTCTGACTGAGCTGGGCCAGCCCTCTTGGCAGATCCTCTGGTGTTGACCAACCAGGTGGCCTTTGGTAAGTGTGTATCCCAATGCTTGAAAGTTCCCCCACCCATTGCTCTCAGTGTAGTTTTTAACAGCCCATTGTACCGTTCGATTTTCCCAGAGGCTGGTGCATGGTAGGGGATGTGATATACCCACTCAATGCCATACTCTTTGGCCCAAGTGTCTATAAGTTTATTCCGGAAATGAGTCCCGTTGTCTGACTCAATTCTCTCTGGGGTGCCGTGTGGCCACAAAATCTGTTTCTCAAGGCCCAGGATAGTGTTCCGGGCAGTGGTGTGGGGCGCAGCGTATGTTTCCAGCTGTCCGGTGGTTGCTTCCACCATGGTAAGCACACGGCGCTTGCCTTGGCAGGTCGATGGGAGTGTGATGTAGTCAATCTGCCAGGCCTCCCCATATTTATACTTCAGCCATTGTCTTCCAAACCAAAGAGGCTTTAATCGTTTGGCTTGTTTAACTGCAGCACATGTTTCACACTCATGAATAACCTGGGCAATAGTGTCCATTGTTAAGTCCACTCCTCGATCACGGGCCCATCTCTATGTTGCATCTCTGCCCTGATGGCCTGAAGTGTCATGGGCCCACCGGGCCAAAAATAATTCACCTTTATGTTGCCAATCTAAGTCCATCTGAGCCATTTCAATCTTAGCAGCCTTATCCTCTTGTTGATTGTTCTGGTGTTCCTCAGTGGCCCGACTCTTGGGTACATGGGCATCTACATGGCGTACCTTCACCACCAGGTTCTGCACCTGGGCAGCGATATCTTGCCACAGTGCAGCAGCACAGATGGGTTTACCTCTGCGTTGACAGTTGCTCTGCTTCCATTGCTGCAACCACCCCCACAGGGTATTTGCCACCATCCATGAGTCAGTATAAAGTACTGGCGACTTTTCTCATTCAGCAATGTCCAAAACCAGCTGGATGGCTTTCACCTCAGCAAACTGACTCGATTCACCCTCTCCTTCAGCAGTTTCTGCAGCTTGTCGTTGAGGACTCCATACAGCTGCCTTCCATCTCTGATGCTTTCCCACAATACGGCAGGACCCATCAGTAAACAAGGCATACTGCTTCTCACTTTCTGACAGTTTATTATAGGTGGGGCCCCTTCAGCACGCATCACCTCCTCCTCTTGTGACATTCCGAAATCTTTGCCCTCTGGCCAGTCCATGATGACTTCTAGAATGCCTGGACGACTGCGATTTCCTATTCGAGCTCGTTGTGTAATTAGTGCAGCCCATTTACTCCATGTAGCATCAGTTGCATGATGTGTAGAGGAGACCCTGCTTTTGAACATCCAGCCCAGCACGGGCAATTGGGGTGCCAGAAGGAGCTGTGCTTCTGTGCCAATCGCTTCCGAAGCAGCTCAAACCCCTTCATAGGCTGCCAGCATCTCTTTCTCAGTTGGGGTACAGCTGGCCTCAGATCCTTTGTATCCCTGACTCCAAAAACTGAGGGGTCGACCTCGAGCCTCCCCTTGATTTTTCTGCTAGATGCTCCAGGTAGGACCATTCTCCCCAGCTGTGGCGTAGAGTACATTTCTTACATCTGGCCCGATCCGGACTGGTCTAAGGGCTACTGCATGAAATATCTCGCGTTTAAGTTGCTCAAAGGCTTGTTGTTGCTCAGGGCCCCATTTAAAATCATTCTTCTTCCGGGTCACATGGTAGAGAGGGCTTACAATCGAACTGTAATTTGGGATGTGCATTCTCCAGAACCCCACTGCACCCAAGAAAGCTTGTGTTTCTTTCTTATTAGTTGGTGGAGACGTTGCTGTTATCTTGTTGATCACATCTGTGGGGATCTGTCTACATCCATCTTGCCATTTTATTCCCAAAATTGAATCTCCTGTGCAGGTCCCTTGACCTTACTCCGTTTTATGGCAAAACCGGCTTTCAGCAGGATTTGGATTATTTTCCTCCCGTTCTCAAAGACTTCTTCCGCTGTATCGCCCCACACAATAATATCATCAATGTATTGCAGGTGTTCTGGAGCTTGCTCCTGTTCCAGTGCAGTCTGGATCAGTCCGTGGCAAATGGTAGGGCTGTGTTTCCACCCCTGGGGCAGTCGGTTCCAAGTGAACTGGACACCCCTCCAAGTAAAAGCAAACTGTGGCCTGCACTCTGCTGCTAAAGGAATAGAGAAAAATGCATTGGCAATATCAGTCGTGGCATACCACTTGGCTGCCTTTGACTCTAGTTCACACTGAAGTTCTAGCATGTCCGGTATGGCAGCACTCAATGGTGGTGTGACTTCATTCAGGCCACGATAGTTCACTGTTAGTCTCCACTCTCTGTTAGACTTTTGCACTGGCCACATGGGGCTATTAAAGGTTGAGAGGGTCCTGCTGATCACTCCCTGACTCTCCAGTCTACAGATCAGCTGATGGATGGGAATCAGGGAGTCTCGGTTGGTGAGATATTGCTGCCGGTGCACTGTTGTGGTTGCAATTGGCGCTTGCTGTTCTTTGACTTTCAGCAACCCCACAGCAGAAGGATCCTCTGAGAGGCCAGGCAAGGTGGACAGCTGCTCAATTTCCCCAGTCTCCAAATCAGCAATACCAAAAGCCCATCAGTACCCTTTTGGGTCTTTGAAGTACCCTCTCCTGAGGTAGTCTATGCCGAGGATGCATGGAGCCTCTGGACCAGTCACAGTGGGGTGCTTTTGCCATTCCCTTCCAGTCAGGCTGATTTCAGCCTCCAGCACAGTCAACTCTTGGGATCCTCCTGTCACTCCAGAAATATAGATGGGTTCCCCCCTTGACAGCTTGGTGACATCAGGGTACACTGTGCACCGGTATCTACTAGAGCCTTATACTTCTGTGGGACTGATGTGCCAGGCCATCTGATCCACACAGTCCGGAAAATCCAATTGTCCCCTACCTCCACCTGGCTGGAGTCAGGGCCCCTCTAATAGTCATCACAACGTTGGACACTTAAGTCATGTTGAAAGGGATTATTCTTTGTTATCACAGGAGCTGGAGTAAGATCAGCTCTTCCACTCCATCTGGGAATCTGCTCACCAGAGACTGAAGCCTCAGCTCTCATGGGATGATCAGTCTTGGCCCTTGCTCCCCTCTTCAATTCACTCACCTGTTCCTCCAAAGCTAAAGTAGGTTTTCCATCCCACTTTGTCATGTCTTCTCCGTGATCCCGCAGGTAAAACCATAGGGTGGCCCGTGGCGTATACCTCCTGTATCTTCCCTCTCGAACAATAGGACACCTTTTGTTAATAGCTGAGACATGTGCTGGAACACGTGAGGAGCTGGATAAATCAGGTAGATTGCCCCTCAATTGTTTGAGATCCTGGGACAGTTTTTCCACAGCTGAGATGATGGAAGGGGTGAGATTGTCTTCCAACTCTCGGAGTCTATGCATCATTTCATCCACTGTTAGTGGTACTGTCATTCCAGGTTACTGTTGCTAATGAATGGGCATATGATGACGGTGCATTCCGTGTAAGTTTTTGCCACATGGGTCATGTACATTCGACTTCATCTTGGTCTATGGGTATATCCCCGTTATTCGACTTGATGTGATAGAGCATCTCTACGATGGCTGATTCCCTCAGAAACTGGATGCCTTTGTCTAAAGTAGTCCACTTGGCTGAACAACTCATAACATCGTCTTTGTATGGAAACCTTTCTTTCACAGCTGCCAAGAGCTGCCTCCAAAGACTGAGGGACCTTTTCTATCTTGCAATTGCTTTGTCAATCCCCCCTTCTCTAGCAAGTGATCCCAGCTGTTTGGGTTCTGTACCTTCTAGTTTAGTGTAAGGTGTCCCTGCCCACCGCAGGGGGGCCGGAACTAGATGATCTTAAGGTCCTTTCCAACCCTAATTATTCTATGATTCTATGATTCTATGACTATGGGCCCCATTGTCCCAGCAGCGGAGCAACCAGGTGATGATGTGCTCCCTTGGTTGACAGGTAAAATCTTTTCGCATATTCCATAGCCCGGTTGAGGTCTGAGGTTGAGAAGTCACCTCTTCTTGTCCTTCTTCATCATGTGATGATGACTCCTGATCAGATGCTGGACTGGGTGGTGAATACATTATTTCTTCATCTTGCTTCACTCTTCTTGCCTCTTTTTTTCTTTTTCTCTTGTGTACAGGGGCAACCGATACTGGTATGAATTGGTCCTCTGGTTTAGCTGCAGTGATTATCACTGTGGTTTGAGTAGTGACTGTACTTGTTGCTGGGGATGGTGTAGCTGCTGTGCTTGGAGCTCGGGTAGCCGTGTTGTCTGTTGCAGTCGAAGTTTGAGTAACTGCTGTACTTGTCGCTGGGGTAGCTGCACTGTCCATTGCAGCCAAAGTTTGGGTAGCAACTGTACTTGTCGCTGGGGGTGGTGTAGCTGCTGTGCTTGGAGCTGGAGTAGCTGCGCTGTCTGTTGCTTTGCCCTCAGATCCAGGGATTTTTTTTTCCTTTTGAAGGTGCTGGATAGTGTTGAACAAGGCCCTGTAAGCATAGGCCAAGCCCCAGCATGTTGCCATGATTTGTCCGTCTCTGGTATGGCCAGAATGACCACACGCGTCATTTAAGTGGTACTATGTCATTCCAGGTTACTGTTGCTAATGAATGGGCCTATGATGATGGTGCATTCTGTGTAAGTTTTTGCCACATGGGTAGTGTACATTCAACTTCATCTGGGTCTATGGGTATATCCCCGTTATTCGACTTGATGTGATAGATCATCTCTATGATGGCTGATTCCCTCAGAAACTGGATGCCTTTGTCTAAAGTAATCCACTTGGCCAAACAGAGTGACAATGGATGAAGGAAATATATTGAAAGTTGTAAAGTAGAAGATCCCACAATTCTAATTTTTCTGTAAGTAGATTGGAAAAAAAATTCTGGGTCCCTGTGCTTCATTTGAAAAACAACCTTTTAGTATAAAACTGTGCTCCAACTTTTATCTGGCTGCTATGGACAGTTTGGAATCAAGCTGCTTCTATAATTAATGCATCCTTTACTTATGCAGCTAATGTGACAGTTTAGTGTTTAGATGTTTGGTTCAATCTATGAACTAAAAATCAGGGTAGTGAATCACAGAGGGGCAAATGCTGAAAAAAAAACATTTCAGATCAAATTTAAATCTAAAGTTTTTTGACTGTTTCAGATTAGCATTTTGAGCTATTTTCTGCCAAACCAGAGCTATATGATCAAGCAGTATGGCATTTTATAATATATGGTGGGCTTCATAGAATGTTATCTACACTAGAATTATGCAGCTTGGTCATTTTCTGAAGCCAAGCTATGATTTTGCTTTCCAGTCCAAATACTGTCACAGTCCAAAAGCAGTCCATCGACTGCTGCAGATGCTACACCCCATTCACTGTGAATGAGGCCATTAGAATCTGTCCCTGACTGAGCAGCATCATCTTTGCAGGTATCTGACAGATACTACCTTAGCCAAGTAAACTTATTTCATCAAGCTGATAGGAACTGCACTTCTGAACTTGAAGGAGCAAGAGTGAATATTAAAAGTAGAAAACCTACATAAGGATATAATTGATATCCTTACAGATCAACTGATTCAAAACATGTTTTTGCAAGTATATATTCCAAGAACCACCCACAGACACTGATCTAAGCAGATTGAACAGCATTAAATGGTAATGCTTTTCCCTTTAGTAGCTTTTAATGGTTAGCAAAGTTGCCAGTCTATTAAGGAGCAGTTTTTTTATATCCATTCTGGAATTGCCAAATGTTCTTATAAATGGAGAAGCCAGTGATATTTTTTGCTGTGAGGAAATGTTGCAAATCTTCCTAGGTAGCTCTTGGTGTGGTCTTCCCTTTTTCCAGTCCTGTTTAATAACTACTTGCTTAAATATTTGTTGCTTTTGATCATAAAGGTAAAGTAATACATAAGTACTCATATTTGAAGTAATACATATTCAAGACATGCAGGATCTATTCCTTATTTACATGTAACTGCAGTAAAAAATAATGCTATTATCAGGAAGGAAAGTAGCAAGACAGTAGCTTGACTGAGGTAAAACACAGACCTGCAGTTGAGTTGATATTATTACAAATGATGATTGCTCTAATTATAATTAAGCTCAGTCTTTTCCAGCTAAGATGTGTTTAACATAGTTCTGAGTGGTCTATGTGGCAGAGTTTCAATTCCTGTAGAGCAATATATCTGGTGTATAGTTCCATGAGGAATTTGAACAGCCTCTGGCACTCTGATTTTTCAGTCAGTTAAAGGTTGGCTAGGTGGGCCAGATCTTGGCAGATGTAGAGAAAGAGGTTGGACAAACTCCAGCATGGGTTCTTTGTTTTGTTTTGTTGCTTTTCAATTAAAAATTGAACAGGATGACACAGATGTTTTCCTGAAGATGAATAAATTGTATCATAGTTGAACTGATCTTGTGATACCGTATCCTCCAACAAAGCACTTCATTTTCCCAGTGAAGAAAATATTTTTTGAGTTAGTATTAGAATAACTCTCACCATTCACAAGGGTCAACAAATAGAAAATTCATGGTATTCAAACAAGATGTTATTTTACTTTGGGGGCTTAGAAGACTGCAGTGACTGCAGTGGATGAGAGTTAAATACTTTATGAAAATCTGAGAGTACTTTGCTTGTTCGATGGCTTGCTTCATGTGTATTCAGATCCATATCAAGTTCAGCGAGCTACGGCTGGAGCTACAAGTTTCCTTCAAGGTACATTTCCAAATAGTGTTTAATTCAAAAATAAGTATAAAACATGCTATTGATTCTGTCCTGCTTTTTTTGTATTCTTTACCAGTTGTAAATTGATCTATTTATACTGGGCTACATAGTACTTAAAAGAAGAAAACTTCTGGAGCTAATATGACCTCAATCTTTACTCCATTAGCCTTACTCAGTGAATTCACTCATATACACTTGATTTATGCTGTTTTATAACAGCACCTGCTCTCCAGGCCTTTAGCCTCTTCTTACAGGCAAGTGCTCCAGCCCCATCCTTTGTGGTGGCCTCCAGTTTCTCAATATCTTTCCTGCACTGGAAGGGCCAAAACTGGGCACAATGATGTGATTTAATGTAACGAAATCACACTTGCTAGTTGCTCACTCCTCCCTTGGCTAGAGCCATTTCCGCCATTGTCCCATATGTCCCAGTTAGAGCTACCAAAGTGGCATTGCCAGATCCAGGATGTTACATGTATAAAGCCAAACACAGTCTACGTTTAGGACAGGTCAAAACTGAAGACTCTAATTTTCCACAAGCCTTGCATTAGGAGTTGTACAGGGGTACAAATTCTGAGTTTTTTATCTCAGTGATGTCTGTCCAAATATTCCAACAAAACCATTACTTTATGGGGGGTATGAAATATTTAAAAAAAAAGTATGCTGATTCTGCTTATTTTGCAGAAGAGATTTTTTTCCCCCATGAACTTTCTCATTAAAATTGTTTTCCTTTAAAAATGAAGAAGTAGAAGAGGATTAAGATATTCACTCCAAGCAGACCTCTGATACTGTTTGACCTCTATATATAATGCACAAGAAAAAAGTTAATTTTAATTAAAAATAAGGAAAAATTACACTAAGTCTGTCATGTATTTTCAAAAATATGGTAAAATAGCTGAGGTCATAATAAAAATTAGTTGCTACCATATATGAAATAATTCTATAACAATTTTAATATGTGTGGCTGTGTATTACCATTGTTTCAGTTTCACTGTATGGAAACATCTGATTCTAATCATGGGTGTTTGCATTCTGAAACAGAATAGGCCTCCTTTGACTGCTGTGAGACAGTGTGTCTTCACAGATTCAAAATTATGCTGGTATGTGAGTAAAACTGCTGAGAATTCCTGTGGTGCATAAGCCATAAGTAGCTGAGACTGGGATCACAGGGTAGGAAATTTTCAGTGAAGGTGAAATTTAAATGAAATAGAGTTTTATCAGTAGCAAAAATAAAAGAACTGAAAGGGTGGAGGGATCTTGAATAATGACTCATGAATGCGCTGGGTGTTGCATAATAAGTACTTAGTTTTACAACTAAACCAGAGCTGGTTGCTAAAGACAATATAGATTATACAAAGAAAGACAGGTAATTATTCCTAATAATAGTGGTACTGTTAGTCCTGAGTAGTTAGTGAATGGGTTGATCTCCCAAAATCCTGAAACTGAATTCAGATCTATTGGGGGTTTCTAAAAACACCCAAACTAAGCCCCACCCCCACTACAACCCCCTGAATCCACAGGAAGTGGTTTCTTTTCATTTCACTGTTTTCTGGGACCCTAGAAGACATTGTCATTCTGCTATCCGGAAGCACAGGGCTTTCCTCCCTTGTGAAATTCCCATGTCTCCTAATCAAAACAAGAATTAACAGCAACAATAGAGCACCAGTTTTTTGCTAATTTTCATGCTACTCATGATTTAGGGTAAGCATTCTACAAAATGTTATAACCTAAGCCTTTGCAAAATACCGCCGTTGTTTTGGAGTCATACTGCACCAAGGCTTGGAGACCCACAGAATTTTACATACTGCTGTCTTTTTGTGACAGCTACTCTATGTCTACTCTATGTCAAGTGGCTATACCTTTATGGTTTCTGTTTTAAATTTGTAGTATTCTGAAGATGATGTCATGATTTGGTGGGATTAAATCACAGACAATATTTCAGCAAACATTTTTTTCTTATCTTGGCAAACTACTTTTTCTTATACAGGGAGCAATAAGCAGAATTATGCATAGCAGAAGAAACAACAGCAGAGGCAGGACTACAAATATATTTTTGTAGTGCTAGATATATATTCCATGTTTTCTATGGCATGTAGGTCAAACCATTTAGGAAAACACTGTCTTTGGGCAGTCTTTGTGTAGGTTTTGAGTACTTAAGTATTAATTTATTGCCTACACTTTCATTAGCACACCCATTTATTGTTTATATTCAATATTAATAAACTCTCATCAATTAAATATTCAATAGTAATATTTGTATATGCTATACAGTCATATACTTATTCATTTTCAGTAATATTTGTATCATTTTCTGGCCCATGTTAAGTACATTAGAATCTCTCTCACTTCTGTGTAATGAATACAAGGATAATACTGTGTGTTGTTGGGATTAAATTAGGATGTCAGGCTTCCTGAAAATGAAACATCCAGACAATGAAATAGTTTCCAAGGGAATAATCTCAGGCTTTATTATTTGTATTAAAAAAGAAAATAAAATATTAAAGCAGCAAGAAAAAGAAAAGTTCACTGGATTTGAATGATTTAATGGTGGCATCCTTGGCAGGATCTTCAGTGGGACAATGGAAAGTTTCCCATGGGACCATAAAATAATCCTGAGAAACTTTTCAACTGCAAAAGGCTCTGTCATCCCAATGCATACTTTGTATCTCCCTTCAAGTCTTCAGTGGGCACCCTCAATTGAAATCATTACTCTGCTGCAGGCTTGTCTCAGACTTTTCTAATGTGATGGGCCAAAATCCTTCCCCTCATTCCTGTGATTTTGTAGCTGACTGAATAGAAATTCTTTAATTTGAAAGGACTGAGAGTTACTCTTGTGTTTCTTAAAGAAATAAAAATATACAGATACACCACGAAAATCTCAGGTTGAGCTGTATTCATTCAAAATAACTTTAAGTGTGTGAAGCTCAGAATTATTCCCAGCCCTGGTTTTAGTGTATGTATACACATTGGACAGTAGTAACTCGGTAAAATTTTGTATGCCTGTAAAGCCAGCTTACTTTCTTACATTGCTTTACTAAAGAAGGCTTTTGTTGCAAAGTCTGGAGAAGGAGGAGTTTTCTGAGGTTACCTTTTTGTGAACCTTAGGGAGCCTGCAATTCTGTTAAGAGATCCCCACTGACAGAAGCTCTTTATGGTGGATAAGGCTTGCCTTCATTTAGTGGCAAATAAGTAAAAATGACAGTATAGGTCAGACCCTGTTGAATTTTGATATGTAACAGCTTCGTATTTTAGTCAGATGCTGCTAAAATCTGAGTTGGTAGATAAAATTCAGTTGCTGCTGAGTAACACAAGAGCAAAAGAAGAGTCTTGAACATCCTCAGTTTCTTCTATTTCACCCCTCTCCCCTCCCTCTAATCCTTCTCTCTTTCTTTCTTTCAATAAAGGGCTGTGTGCTGGAGTCAAGAGACTTTGTTTACCCAGAAGCCCAGCATTACATGGAGCTTTTCAAGCTTTCTAGGTGGAGCTTTAAACTTCGGTTAGTGAATTTACGTCTCTGTGTGTAGAAATCCCTGACTAATGAGACGTGAGCTGTTTCGTCGCTCTTGACAGGTGCAAATGAATTGCACTTAGGAAGCCCAAATCTGTGAAAAGACCCCCTTTGTTCTAATTCAGTGCCGTAAAACAAACTTGATTCGCAAAACGATACTGGGACAATCTCTGAGACTGACAGGTGACAAATCGATATGTCAGATCCTGTGTTCATTAACAGTCAAAACTTGCCAATAAAGTCAAATGTGGTTTCATTGGAGTAGATGATCTTCAAGATTGTTCCTGGTATTTTAATAATTGCAGATCTTCACTGTATGTGCCTTTCATAATTTTTACTGAATATTGGCCAAAACCAGAATGTTCATATGTAGGGCTTGCATTGAAATCAAATTTGCAATATGTCAGAATATAGGGTTTTACATTAGCCCATTGCTTATTTTTACAGTTCCCAAGGTACCCTTCATATTTTCAGAGGCTGGAGAGGGAGGAAAATCAGTGTTAAGGATGATTAATAGCAAATGGTTATAATATTAGAACAGTTGCAGAGTTAGAATATTGCCACTTGTAAAAACATTTTAAAGTGGAAGACATTTTACATCATTCGAAAAATATGTTAAGTACAGCTTTGAAGTGTATTGCTTATAAAATAATTTCAGTAGAAATCAACAGTAAGACTGGTTTAAGGTTACCCAAGGCTGAAAGATCTTTTAAATACATGTTATACACTCTGGTTCCCAAAGAATGTGACATTGATGCTTATCATTTAACTTGTGATGTAATGAAAAATATTGAGCTACACTATAAATTATAGAGCTCGCTAGAATTCTACAGAAACTAGTAAGGAAAAATGTATATTTATATTATTTCTCCAGAGTAGGTTAGAGCAGGGATCCTTTGGCTTTAGTTTAAGTCTTTAATTGTTTTATTCTTATTGTATGCTTTGAAACAAAATCAGGATGCAACTTCAAGCATGGTGCTTTTTGTTGTCTTGAGTAAATGGCATTTGTGAAATTAAGAAGTTAGGTAAAAAAAAAGACATTGTTCCTGCAGGAAAATTCTTACAGCCATCAATACAATTGATCCAATACAATCCTTACAGCCAACAAACAGTTTCTATGAGAAAATATTTTTGCAATGTTGCCAAGTGCCATCCAAATAGAAAGATTTTGTTATACAAAATAAGTTCCTGTTAGTTGATCTGTAGTCTTATGCTTGTGGTTTAAAAGGAGCATAAGAAAGCAAGATGAAGGATAGTATCAAAGCAAGGTAAAAAATATCCCACCATGAGATTGAAATCTGTGAAATAACATGAAAGAAGAATAAAAAAAAAAAGATGTTAGGCTCACAGATAAGGCTTACATCAGAATATTCTTATAGACTCATAGAATCATTTAGTTGGAAAAGGCCCTCAAGATCACTGAGTCCAACAGACGGTTGGCTCATCAGGTAGCACCTCATAAAGACTAAGCCACCTAAAATAGTTGTTGAGGTAGTACCGGTAGTAGCTGCAGTTTTAATCACTGTGAAAGAGGTGGAGACCTCTTTTTTTTTCACTGAATAGGAAGGAATTAATACAAGAAATAAACATAAATGGAAAAGGCTTTTAGAACCAGTTGGTTTGTCATGTCTTGTCCCCTGTCCCCACCCCCAGTATCTGCACTCAGGCACTAGTTAGTATTTCAAGTGTAAAAAAACACAGTTCAGTGCAATATTTGACTGGAAGTTGACTAAGTTTGCTTGTGTGGGAGAAAAGATAGACTTGCCATGGGGTGATTTTTCCTGATCAGTCCCTTGCCAAGATTAAAGCATACAGCTGAGTTTAAATGACAAGTTTGCTGCCTGGATTCTGGTACTTAAGCAGTATAGTGCTGTGTAAATAACTGCTGTTGCAGAGACAAAGCTATGTCCTGCAATGTGTTGTGCTCTGGACAGCATCCAGCTGGATCAATCAAAGTTGCATATTAAGGAAGGTAAAAGGTCGTGTAGGGGAAGGCTTTTAGCAGAGTATGGCTGAGGGAGGGAGGGAGGGAGGGAGGAATGAAGTAATTCTTTAAAGCAAACAGAGTTCATTAAATAATGTCATGAAACTTTCAGTTCTCAACAATGATCAGAGATCAATCTGTTTGCATAAACAGGGCTGAAGGTTAACCATTCACTAAAGTCTTCCCTGATTGCCGCATGTTTACATTTTTTCTGTAGTTGAGGTTTGCGAAGTGGGATTTTGTGAGATTAGAAAGAATACAGCTGGGCAAAGAGGTATATTATAGGGTTTACCCCAACAGTGTTAGAGAGGAGAATCACACTGATGTGATACACATGTTGGGTTCAGACCACTCTGAGAGGCCTGATAGATTGTGTAAAAGCAAGAGCTGAAGCAGGAAAATTTAAAGGAAACTCTGTTGGAAGACCACACTTCCCTCTCATTTTGTAGTGCAGCATTACACAAAAGTACTGCAATTGAAAGAAGATACAAAGGGACGTTTTCTGTTTTCCCAAGTGCCATTTGACAACTCATTTCAGAAAGCTGGTTTCCCCCCTTTGTAGTCTTTCATATTTACACCATTGGCTGTAAAAGACCCTGCTGGTCAAAAAGCAGTGGAAATAACTTCTCTCAGTAAACAGTAGTAATGACAGTAATAAGCAGCATGTTATGTGTCATTGCAGTGGGTTTGTCTATAAATCTTCAAAGAACTGTTGGTAAAGTGGAAGATTATTTTCCTTGCGGAAATCCTTTCCTTTGGCACTGTTCTTTTCCTTTCCTTCAGCCAAGTAGAACTTGTTAATTTATCTCCATTCTTTCTGCCCCTTATGCTCCTGCTGTTTCTGCAAACTCTGACGAGAACTTAAAAAAAGTTTATTGATAAGATACGTAATCTTGTTACCAACTCACTGGCTGTTAAACTTCTTTGCTCATTGCTGATTGCAGGAGGAATTATTTACATCGATATAAATATTTTTTATTTTATTTACATTGATATAAATATTGCTTTGGCAGAAATTATTTCTGATACTAATAAACAATCTGGCAACAAACACAAAAAGGCTATTGAGATGTATAAGTCCGTTTCCTACTCCAGTATGTCTGTCCATCCAGCACCCAGTACAAGGTGACTCCAATTTACATTTATTCTGCAGGATGCTCTTGTACTACACTTGATAAGTAACAATAAAGATTAGTGCAAACATTAGTAATCAGGAACTTCATTCTCAGCAGACAACAAAAGTACATACAATTTTTTATGTCTAGCACCAGGGATTACTAAAGGTTGCCTGAAGTGTGCATAGCATGTGGCAAGATACACTTTAAGACAGACCTTGGCTAAGGGGAGTTACTTTACATGGGTAATACTTTTCTCACAAATATTCCACACAAATATTGACTCTGCTATTATCAGAAGATAAATGTTTACCTTTCTCTATTACATACATCACTGGAACATGATATATTTACTTTGTAAAGCATATTTTATAATCCTGAATAAATGAAGTCTCCTGTGCATGCCTACATTGTAAATATATTAAAGGGAGAGAAATAAAACAAAAGGGAACAAAAGAAGTTCAAAAGCTAAGCTGAATTCCTGAAGAATGATTATTTCTTTCAAATGTTTTATAAGATTTCTAAGAATATAGCTCCTCCTTCTATACCCTTGCAGAACTGTGCTTTGGACTCTGAAAGACAAACACTTGCAATTAAAAGTAGCAGGCACTATCTCTCAAGAGCATATTTGAATTTATTGAAATTATTTTCATGGAGTGATTGATTTGTAGAATTATGGAAAGCTTATAAACTGATAATGATTGTGAATTTGATTCCTCAACCCACACTGAATTCCCCTTACCTTTGCACTTAATTCCTGCAAAAATAAAAGCCTGAATGAGACTAGTTGGACTACTATGACTTGGGCACATAATATTTTCTGTTTCATACAGTAAAGTCCTTAAAAAAACTTGTATAAGGAATAATTAGATGGCTGAGATCATGAGGCCACTAAGAATGTTTCTATAGAACATTTGTTTATAAATGTAAGCAAAGGTAGCTGCAATTCTGTTGAAACTGTACAAGAGGCATCTTCATGGAGTTGTACTCAAGTTATTCAGTTTATCACTCCGTATTTGTGTATTTTTGAAAAAAATCATAACTATGGGATTTTTTTGGGGCTGTTGTCTCATGGGATCTCTTCCTTGGGAATAAGTCAACTCAGATCATTAAGATGGATGAAAGCTTCCAGATAAGATTTGACTAAATACTGATGATATTGACTAAATTACAGAGATAAAAATATACTGTCTGTGTTAGCAGATTTTACACTTCAGTTATTGTCCTGTGTTTAGCAGTAGCAGTCAATTTTTCTCCTTCTTGGCAGCTGGTGCAATGTTGTGTTTTGACTTTCAGCCTGGGAACAGTGCTGGTACTACTGATGTTTTCAGTTGTTGCTAAGTAATGTTTACCCTGACCAAGGACTTCATGAGGCTCATGCTCTGCCAGGGAGGAGGGGAAGACAGGAGGAAGCAGAGACAGGACACCTGACCCAAGCTAGCCAAAGAGGTACTCAATTACTACAGCACGTCATGCCTGGGGGGGGGGGGGGAACTGGGAGTTACCTGGAAGGATATGGGGTCTTCTGGGTTGGAATCCTTTTTCAGCTGGTGGTACCGTATTCTCCTCCTTTGGTAATTTTCTCTTATCATTGTTGTCATTGGTGGTAGTGGTGGTGATTTGTGTTGTACATTGGTTGCTGGACTGTTCTTGTCTCAACCCGTGGGAGTTGCATTCTTTCTATTCTCCTCCCCATCCCTCCGGGAGCGGGGAAGAGGTGAGCTCCCAGGGGGTTGGGACACAGGCCTTGACTGCTTCCAGCCCAGCACCACTCGCTGGGAGTGAGTGAACAAGCTGTCTGGCTGGGTTTAAACCACAACAGTTCTTTCTGGGGGGGGGGGGGGGGTGGGGGGGTGGTGGTAACTGGGAGGGTAAAAGAATATCTCCTTCACAGGTTGACCACCCGAGAAGGAGAAAGAAGATGTGTAATTGCTAAGCACTTTTATTATATACGTCCCGACATATAAAGGTGGTGACCACACAGGGAACATAAGCCAGATCAGTTTCATGAGCAATGATTCTATTGTAATACAAGTCATTACCATAAAGTACAATGAGACAAAAACCTTAGCCCAAGCCCCACACTTGAAAAATACTAATACAGCAAATACCGGCTTGATGTTAGGTACAATATACTGAAACTGTGAAACCAAGAGTAACAACTTTGGAGCCAATAAGTCAGCATTGTGACGAGTGACTATCAAGCCGGACAGACCTGTCGTTATCTCAACCCCTCGTGCCCCACTTTGGGTGCCAAAAAGAACTGTCATGAAGAAGAACTCACAAAGTCCTTGGTTAGGCTAAACATTACTTAGCAACAACTGAAAACATTGGTGTTACCAGCACTGTTCCCAGGCTGAAAATCAAAACACCATGCTGTGCCAGCTACCAAGAAGGAGAAAAATTGACTGCTACTGCTAAACCCAGGACAGTTATGTTACTGTAATAATGAATTCAGTATTAAAATTATAGACATGGATTTTTTTATTTTATATTTTTTAATGAAAAAGTTGTCCTACTTCTTAAGTTACTGATTAATGATTTGTTGAAGGTGCTTCTTTTGGTGATTAGGGTAGTTCTGTGTAAATATACAGTTTACTCATAAGGTCTTACAATGGTCCCTTTATATTTTGTAAAACTACTCAAGACTGCTTCATTGTAATCCAATTTACAAAATGATCCTGTAATCCCTCAGAACATGAACCGTTTCTTTTAATGTGAACCATCTTATAAGGTAATAGAAGCTTGGTTGCCATTTGTGGAGAGAAGGGTGACTGGTTTTGGCATCTTTTTTTATTCTTTAATCCAGAAGAGAGTTTAAAATGGAGTTACCACACTCTGGCTGATTAGTAAATGATAACAAATGCTTCAGCAAGCAATTCCTAGCTGGTTTTGAAGGACTTTCTGTAAAACCACTGATGTGCGTTAGTAACATTTAACATGTATTCACATGAATAATCCCATTGCTGTTAATAAAAGCACTCGTAGGAGTATGGCTGATCACTTAATGCTTTGCAGAATTAGGTCCATGTGCCCAAGCTAGTGCAATTTCACTGACAGAACAGGCAGAGCAGGGCATTATGCAAGGATCAGAGTATGTGGAAGAACTGCAGGAGTCCAGTGGCACAAAAACCCATTGTTTTTTTTCCCCCCGCTTTCATGTTTCTCATGAAACTGCACTTATTCAGCTGCTTTCAGGTTAACCTATTTTAATTTTTCGTGAATAACAAAAAGTCACACCAAAATTTTGCCTATTCTTTTCCCATCTGTGGTTACTAAACAAGAGATCCCATCTTATGTAACTTTGCTCAATACTTGAGAAACCCACAGGGCCTTTTAATTGCTCCCACTAGCTTCCCCTATGTGGTATAAAACGAAGACTCAATATAGCTGTATGCGATGCATTGTCTATTGTGATACTTTTGTCCACAAAGCCCATGAGTCCATTTTGTGCAGTTGTAATCAACAGCAGGAGTGTTGTGTGGTGTTTTTTGCTGCAGTTTACTCTGACAAATTCTGTGTGTTTGAGGTAACTATGCCTGCACCATTAGTGGTTCCAAGTGCTTATATATAAGAAAGAAAAGCACTTGTAGCTGCTGTAACCCATGGTCTGAGAAATGATATCTCTTTGTTTGTGTATATATAGCTGATGGGCTATAAGTATTATACAGCAGGTAACAGCATATAGTTAAGTTCATTGGATGTTTTCCCCCAAAAAGCTGAAAAATTGACTGGTTAGTGCAGTGTTTGGCTTTGGTAGAATTTGTTTTTAAAAGCAATGAATCTGTTTTAAAAACAGATAAGCTAGATGTTAGAGAAGGCCAAAGCAACAAAGATGTCATGCATTTGAAGAAAGAGGTGTAAATGCTTCTGATGACTCATAGTTCCTAATGGAATTTACTTGGGACTGACTTCCAAAAATCCCTTAATTTTCAGCACAAACAAGTTGTACTTCTGCATTAGATGGTATATTGGTAGAATGTCCTGAGTGTTTGCTGTCAATCAGCATCTTCTCCTTTTCTGTAAGTGGTCTTTCATAGTATCTTTGTCACAGGTCACTGAATGTTTTCAAGGTAAAGACTGTCACTTGACTTCTAGGAGAAAGACAGTGTAGAACATGGAGAGCAAGTGTGATGGATTTGATGTAATCCATGTTGCTTAAGTGCTACACTGACAGGCATCATAAAAAGCTCTTATGCATTGATTTGGAGACAGGAGGTGCAAATATTGCATGTTACTGAGGAGAGGCTGGAAGAGTTTTCTCTTGCATTAAGATGATAACTGTGTAAAGAATAGATGTAGCTGTGCAAGTGTTTGGCAACAAAAGAAATTTCACAGCAGTCCTAAACTGTGTTCTCAGATGATCACTGATCGGTGCCATCTGTATGGTTTAATGGCCTTGAAATACAAGCAGAGGTGTATGCCATCTTCATACTCCTGACAGATCTACTTTTCTTAGTTTGCATTGATGTTGAAAATCTTTGGAGAGAGAAGGAATCTTTTTAGCAGTGTAAATGAAAATTATGGGGATGGGTGTGCTGTTTCCTGTAGCCGTTGTTTGGAGCGAGTGATTTAAATCATTTCAGCACATTCTGTTTGGATCCCTGCCATACTTTGGGACAGATGATGTTGGATTATACCAGAAGATTGGGAGTATGAGAATGGAATCTGATCACTGACAGCACATCTTCCATCAGTCTCTCTAAAGTTTGTCCTGTCCAGTTTGTGCTGGCCTTGATCCTGTATGTGATCATGGGTATTGGCTTAGAGGGAATGAGTTATATTGCTCTCTGAATGCCCTTTCAGACCTATTCAGATTTTATATACAGGGTAATGCTGAGACAGAGTTTTCCTATCTGAGGATTTTTTAATTGTTGTTCCAAATGCTGCATGCCCTAGGGAAGAAAGGAATATATCTTCCATAACTCAAACAGGAGTTATTTCAGTCGGGAGTGGCTACAGTTGCTTGTAACATTCTTTCATCAGCTGGGCAGCTAATTCATTTACAGACACTTGGGGAAGGCTCCTGTGCAATTACCAGTATTCTTTGAGCAGTGTGAGCTCTTCAAATGCTCCTGGGGTGTACAGGAGGAACTGGAAGACTTAAGAAACCTCTAAGTGTATGTCACCTTAATCAATACCACCAAAATAGGGTGATAGTTCTTTATATTAAGGTGCATTTATCTCCCATATCAAAAGATAGCAAGCACTTTACATCTCAGCCAGTTAAATCTTGAGGTTCTGGCCCTCATCCAGAGACCTCTGAAATAAATCTTTTCGTTGACTTTATTGGACTTTGTAGTCCAAGCTATCCAAGCAGTGATTTTACTATGCCATGCAGATAAAACTACTCCTGTTGTGGCTTACACCAGCTCACAGGAGAGGACAGCAAACATGTATACCCGTTTGGTAAAGCAAAAGAACTGTTGCTTTTTTGCTGAAATTACACAAGAATTGCAAATGAGCAAAGAGGACAGTAATGTTCAAATCTGTCAGTTACCAAGGCTTTGGTGTTAACATGATCCTCTTGAGAGAAAAAAAAACATAATAACTGCTAAAGAGTAGAATTTCTTATGTTAAAATGTTAACTCATATAAGAAGAAAGTAACGTTCTGAATCACAGATGCCAGTTTTCTCGTCATCGTAGTATCTTTGGGTATCTTCTAGCCAAGCTCCAAGCCCACCGCTGGCTATTCTCCTTCTGAACTCAGAACATGAAGTGTTGTGGGTACACAGTAAGTAGGGGGTGGAGGCAGTCTGTACCTCCTTAGTGTGTGCTACTAGCTGGTCAGAGACACATCACCTTTGTTTCAGAGTGAATGTAGTAGGATGAGCCATGTGTTGTGTTTCATTGAACAAACCCCTGCAGCCAGTGCTGCTTAACGTGGACTCTGTAGCACATTAATATGACCAAGCATGTCTGAGAAAAAAAGCTGGTTTGTTTCCAGTTATCTGACGTGTCAGCAGAATGCTAAATCTAAGTATATAGACATTAAGAGCATCAAGAAAAAAATTACTCAAATGGCTCCTTTTCTTCTAGTACTAGTGGCTGCAGATGGACCAAAGTTACAGCTTTCTCTTCTTTCTGCAGATTAATTTGGAGTATTTGTCTCAGCCTAGTGGTTAACAATAAGAGAAACAAATATGCCCTAACAATATAATGGCAGACAAAATGTACTTCATATTTACTAAACTCTCCTGTACAAGTCAAAACTATGTCATGATTATATGGTGTACTGATCCCATAACCACCTGCAAAGGTTTTAGTTAGGCAGTCTACATGCTAGGTAACATTTTGGATTTACATTCCTTAGAGTATTTGCAATACATTTTAATAATAATAATAATAATAATAATAATAATAATAATAAAAACTTGGTTTCAGTCATTAAAACTAAATATCTTCCTTCAGGACATTTGTTTACTTTGTTTACTATTTTCAGTACTCATCATTATATTTGGTTCTCTTTCCAGAGTACACATAGCATGTCTGCAGAATGTTCCCTAACCAATGGAAATGGATTATTTTAATGGAGCCTTGTGCACTAAAAATGACAGCTCATGTCCCATGTAAACTAAGCATAGACAAGCAAGTAGGTGAGCACAGCGATATGACAGAAGCAGGTAACCTTGTCTCCCTCAGACCTACAAGGGCAGAGTTGCTACCAGCTTCCCCATACCTCCCCTTTGTCAATTGCTGTTGTTTTCTCTCCTCCCTCCCCACTTCCCCTTTTGCTGCTGGTAGGAACTTTAGGCAGTTCATTCTGTTATTCACTGCTTGGTAAGGAATATCCTACTGAGACACATGGGGATTAATTTTTTCACACTTTGCACCATGAGCCCCATAAAAGACAGAGAATATTGTAATTATATCACTGTAGTGATTTAATTTCTGTATATGGATCTGTGTGCATGGAGAAAAGAGTGAGCTCTTGAGAACACAGACTCGAATAATAAACATAATAGTATTTGTTAGTTTGCCTCAGTGAAATTTAGACTCCTTTGTCACAGTAGACAAAACAACATTTAATGTTGACATGTAAGTGTATTTATACATCATTACCAGTATTTCTAAAGCATATAGTGGTATTGCTTGATGGTACAGTGCTGTTGTTTAATGATAGAGTTTAACCATAAAACAAGCCAGACACAATTCAAAGCAACATCTTAATCTCATTCTTATTTCTTTCTGATTTCACTGGGAAGGTAACAGAGCGTATATGGCTGGCTCTGACTCTATGGTGGGGGTTGAATTCTTGGGAAGGTATCATACATGCCCAAACAGGCTGGGTTCCTTGTGCCAAAGTTTTAACAAGCCTGAGGAGGAAACTAAAGTGGGTGTCTCTTTGGCTGCCTTCGTAATGTAGTTCACAGCTTCAAGACCAAAGCTGAGAAATGGCTTTCATCAAATACTGGGTTGGGTTTGGTTTGGTTTGGTTTGGTTTGGTTTGGTTTGGTGGTGCAAAGAGGATGATCAGACAAAGCATTCTTTTAGAAGCATTCGCTTTCATTACACATAGAGAAATGATTAGTGTTACAGTCACAGGAGAGAATCTACAGGAATGGATTGGAAGTACCTACTGGTAAGATATCATGAGGAGAAAATCAATCTTGTGTTTTGTTAGTCTTATATTAGGAGAATAGCAACATACTAATGATTTCTATAAAGCCTTTTATGTTGTCTATCTTCACTTATTTATTTTCTGCACATTTTACCATGAAAGCTGTTTTTAATGTGGTGGGATAAAAATGACTAATGTAACAGCATTAGCCATTAAAAAGAAAAAAAAAGAAAGAGGATTTTACCCACTAATACGCATATGCTACATACAATAGCACATATGCTATTCAGAGCTCTAGTAAGATCAGTTTCCACATCAGATATCTTGCCAGTAAATAATTGAATGAGAAGGGAAATGCAGTATGATTATTGGTACATGATGGTGATTCTTTTGATTATTCTATATCAGAAAGTGATTTAACTTTGTGTCCGTCTCTGACAAATTTAGAGGCCTCCAAATGTTTGCTGAGCTGACCGCTGGTATTTAGACCACTAGAAAAGGATTTACATAGATGTGTAAACATGATCATGGGGAGGTTTCAAACCTATTTGTGACACATTCCTTTGATCCGCCTGAAACAATATGCCACTTTATTCATGGTGTGGCTGTTTGCTTTGTCTTTGTAGTTTTCTGAAAAGAAACAAGCAAACAGGATTTATAATGCCTGAAATATCCTGATTCTGACAATGTTAACCAGCCTTTATTTGCAAAGAAATCTATCACATACTCCACAGCTGAAAACAGCTTAGGAACTGGGATATGGCAGGACTGAAATGGCATACAAAGAACAGAAAAGGATCATACTACGACTAAGAAATTTGATTTACTTGTTTGGTTGCCGATGTCTTACCAATGAACATTTTTTGCCCTATTTGAATCTTACAGTAGAAAATATTTCCTACAGGAAATACAGCTGGCAAATTTGTTACGTATTCACAGTGAGAAGGGAACCCAAACAGTTTTCCGTTTTGTAAGGGTAGTTATAGTTGTCTCACAATCTGACCTTGTTAGGAACAGTTGATGTATTCAGAGAACAAGAACTGAAGCAGGAGCATGAACCCAGCAAGGGATGAGAGGAAAACATAAACATGCCCATAAGAGAGTTGATGCTGCAGTATACTGGACAATGAAGAATGTCAAGGCAGGAGTCATTGTGTGGAGGAGTAGCTGGCACTAGAGTCTGAAAATCTGTATTTCACAAAATAATGCTTTTAGAGCTAGTTTTTGTCTAGTGCAGGGAAAACTGTTCTAAAAGCTTTGGAAGTATGTCCTCTTGTATATTTTTTCTGGTATATATTTTTTCTTGTTCTATACATTTTTCTTCTTCTATATTTTTTCTTGTATATTCCTTTGAACATTGAACCATGAATATTTGCTTTTGGTTTTTAAACACAAAAAACATACGAACGTTCATGTCATTCCAAGACTTTGTGTCCACATCAACACTGAATTTGCAGTGAATTTCTAATGTTACCCAATTACAGTGTTACAAAAATACACTGATGAATTCTTCTAAGTAATGCTATATTGTGGGTCAGAGTAGCAGAAAGGCCAGGAGAACTTTCTTCCATCAAAGATTAAACTGCCTGTTGATAACAGTTCAGTAATAGGAATGCAAAGTGACAGTTATTGCTCATTTGCCAGGGCTGCATTTGTTCACACAATATTACTTTTTGTTATAAAAACTAAAGGAATGTAAAACATCAAGGTAGGGTAGGGAAGAGCATGATCTTTTTTCAGTCCCTTCTCCCCAGGGACTGAGTCACATCAGCACCCATTCTCTTATTAATTACAAAGAATTTAGCATCTCTGATATGGTGCTCATCAGGTACATCCTATTTCTGCTTTTTACTTGGAGAAACACCTGTAATCCTATAGATTCCATGCAGAATGGTGAAGTTGCAAAGAATCATAACAAAGGTTAAGAAAAACTTTGTTTTACTCTTCTCAGGAAAACTCCATGTTGTAGTGCAGTTCTGAAGGTTCAGAGGAGAACTGTTCAGCTGGTACTTCAAGGGAGGGAAGTCAAAGCAGCATTTTGCAGTATCAGTCATAAAGGCACATTTTCTCAGCAGTAAAGGTTTAGGTTTGTTTCTTCTTACTTGTCATTAAGTAATAAACATAGTCTTATTTAAAGAAAAAATAAATCTAAGTAAAAAGCCAGTGCCACAGGCTCTTATTTCATACCTGGAAGGGAATTAGAGTGGTATCATCCTGTAACATCTGAGCTGAAGGGAAGGTGTCTGTGATCAGGAATTGAATTCCATAATTCCTGTGAATTTTCTTTGGTATTTTGCTTCTGCACATCTTCAAATTGGGATGTGCTTTTTATGATATTAATAATTTAATGATCATATTCATTCCCTTTTGACTGACATCTGAAGGTTTACAATGCTTTCATGATATTTCCATCTTAAGTTTCTTGACATGTATGTATGGATAAATCTAAAAAAATATCCATATTTTTAACCTATAGTAAAATAATTTTCTTAAGACACCTGTTTTCTGTTGCTTTTAGTACTTAGTGAAGAAGCTGTTTTTCTTGTTTTAGTAATGACATGAGAAAACGCCTAGTTATATCTGAGGTTTTGAGCATTTCACATAGTTTTGTCATGATCAGTATAATAGGTATAGTGATGGAGCCAGCCACAGCTCTCAAAACTAAACTCAAAATTCATTCATATATGAACAAAGGAGTAGACACCAATCAGAAACAACAAAATTTTTGGTTAAAATTATTAACTGTCATAAAATTTGTTGAATCAAATGCACCCTTTTGTCCATCATTAGCTCCTTAACTTGTTTTCTTGAATTGTAGATTGAGTTTAGCTTTTTCCAACATTGTTAAATATTGATCATATGTAAAAAATATACCATAAAGTGGATAAATGGTTTCAAGACCTATTTGATCATTTATCCCTCCAGATTGTTTTTCCCACCTTTTATACAAGACTGTGCATGTGATTCTGCAGTGATGAAACACTCACATTTGTGAGTGGTTTTTGCTCACAAAAATGAGAAATATATCCTTGTTTGCTTTCTTCTTTTCCTTCTGGCAGTAAAATCAGGAGGCTGCAGTGAATCAGGTTTGGATGGTGACAGTTCTAAAATACCCATGTGAAATTCATCAGTTCAGAGAACAAAGTGTTTACTTGATGAGTACAAAATCTGAAACGCTTGGGATTTGTTCCCTGTAGCCTTTCCTGTAAGTGTGTGGAAGCAAAGTTGAACATCTCCATGTTTCACTTATAGAAGGTAGGGGGGCATCACCAGAGCTCCAAGCTTCAGATTTATTCTGTCTCTATGTCCAGGGAGAATTTTAGATGCTGTAAGGCAGCTGCAGACACTGCTTTTGGGTATATCAGTAGATGCCATGACAAAGAAATATATTCTACATTGACTCAAAGGAAGTTACATAGGTTAAAGCTGCTAATGCTTTCTGCACTGTTTTATCATTCAGTGGTTCAGACTGTGTATATGGGTTTAAATGGAAGCATGGGTGTTTGGAGTTGCATCTTGGACCCCTATGAATGGTATGCCATCAGTAGGGCTTGAGGGCTGACATCCTTAGTTATTTTGGTTACCAATAGAAGTGTTCTGGACAGAGATGAAATAAGCCTGTACTAAAAACATCTACAGAGCTCCTTTTGTCCATCCAGTCCTCCCTCTTGTCCATAGCTTTTTGCTTCTCTTCAATAAATGGATGTGATCTACTTGAGGGTAAATCTTCTCTTAGACCAGAAGAGGGATAGAAAAAGAGAAAAGTAATGCAACATAAAAGTATGTTGGACTTGAGCTGAGGACATTGGGATCTGATTTAAAAAAAAAACAGTCTTTCAGGTTTAAAGAAGAAAATATGGTGCTCGTATTATGCTTTCATAGTCTTGAGGAAAAGAAGCCAGGTCTTAGCTTATTAATCAGGTTGAACTGAAGAAGACTGTGCTTTGTTTGCGCAGGTTACTAAGGGCAAACAGTTAACTTGGTTACACTGGCAGCTGGCTGCACCTTGTCTATATAGGAGCCACTCCAGAAAAATTAAAAAATGTATGAAGAAATCTTCCAGTTAATTCATAGGAGAAGTTAAATATTAATGCAAAAGTAAACAGTCTGTTAACTTGTTGTGTGGCTACTTAGGGAGGAGTGTAGCTGCAGTGTTGAAATACCAATAGTTTCAAGAAGTGTATGCTAAACCTAGGTCTCTTTTCACAAAACAGTTATGTGTCTGAAAAGTATAATAGTAAATTCTACAATAATTTGCAAAGGGAAAATCCAGGAAAAATTCATGTTGTTCTTTCTCTGATCATCCCAGGCATTTTCAGCTTTGCAGTGCATTTTGTAGCAGGGAATATGATTGTGTTTATTCAGAAGTTATATGATGAATCTTCTGCTTTTAGGTCAGTAGTGCTGCTGATGTTTGTCAACAGAATTGCAGTGTAGCTGAGGTTGGAAGGGACTTCCTGAGATCACATAATCCCTAACCCATCTGTTCAAGGCTTTGTCAGGTAGAGTGGGTTACTCAAGGCAGTTCTGAGTGTCCCCATTGATGGAGACTCCACAGCCCCGCTGGGTGACCTATACCAGTGTATGACCACCCTCATAGTAAAAATAAATGATGTTTTTCTCTTCCATTTAAGTGGAATTTCCTGTATTTCTCTTTGTGCCTATTGAATCTTGTCACTGGGCATTGCTGAATCATGTCCTTTCACTGGCACTACCTCATTATTCCCTACAGCCATTAAGAGTCCTGTCTGGTTTTCCACCTGTCTTCTCCTGTCCTCCAGATGATAAGAGCAAAGTTTCCATTCTAATCTGGCAAACTGCTGGTGGCAGGATCCTGACTGGAAGCTGGGGTAGAGACAGAAGCTGGGGTAGAGAAAGAAGGACAGAAGAAGTAGGTAATATGCAGCTGACTAAACCATGGCAGGCAGTCTGCTTTTATGCAGACAGTAGGTTCCAGTGCAGGATATGGTCCTTTAGATCCAGTGATGTGACTTAGAAGGAACAAATGTCTACAGGAAACAAAGTGCCATTGCAGGAAGGCAAGGCTTTTGGTGAAGCAGAAGCCAAAGACTGTTCTTGGTGGAAGCAAGAACCTTTCTAGGTTATGATCTTAGGTGACAGCCAGTGATTCTTGGTTTTGAGTTATCCTGCATTCTAAGTAGGTTGATGAATGTTCAGGAACATGACTGCGCATTGCAGCTATGTGTAGGTTTTATCTATTTAGGTACAACAGACATAGTGACCATTTTGATCTTGGAGAAAATAAAAGCAAGAAATTGTAGCAAATTATTTTTCTTAGTTTGTCTTTAAGGTTTTCTTTCTTTTCTTTCCAGTTTTATTGTTTTAGGGACCAAGATCTTGGGACCAAGATGAGACAATATCTATGAATAAGCTTGTATATAAAATTTCCTCTCTTCCAGATTGTGACAAAAAACATGGCAATGTAGATGAAAACTGAAACCCCAGTGGTTCATTTCAGATTTCTAACTCAGTATGTGTTCTTCCATATATTCTTCTTCTTTTATGCTGATTTTTGTAATGTCACTTCAAGGAATTTAATGATTTTATTTTGATTTGTTATTGGTTGGTTGATATGACCTTATCTAGATGCTTATCTTCCATTACTATACACTTTTCTGATGGATTTAGTTTAACTCAGAAAGGACAACAAGCCTATGTTGGCAGGGGATAACCAATAAAGCAAGAAGTTAGATCTCCATTTGATGTTTTCACTAAGGATTTACAATTTATTAAATTAGGAGGGTAGGACTCCTCATATTTATTGAGTCTTTTCATTTTCAGCGATACGTCCATGCGTCCTCTTTAATAGCATATTTTATATAGAGCTGCTTTATGATTCTGTATTATAATAACCAGTCAGACAGCTCAATTAGTGGCAGAAATTGAGATTAGAAGGTGAAATGAACTATTTGGCTTTGTTGATTGCTTGATCAGTGAGAAAATTTTCTCTGGGTTTCACTATCTTCTGAACAACAGGCTCCAAAACTGGCTTTACCAAACTATGGGTCACTTTCATGTGTCAAAAATATCCAGCAGTTTCCAAAGCCCTTCATGGATTGGGTTTTATATAAAAAACTGCTTTTCCTCTTCCTAAAAATAGGTGATCTAGAGTACACTAGAAGCCTCCTGGGCTCTGAGGGAATTTTACCTCCTGAGCAAGAAAGAAACACACCAAAGGTCTGAAAAGGAATCTATGCTCCACACCCATGCCCTTGAGAGAAGGGCCCTGCTTTCTTTTTGGTAAATAAAAGCCTTCATTTTGGCTGGGGTTGGCACAGCATTCTGTACAGTGAAGTACTGTCATCCTGTACACTGAGAGCAAATATGTGAGGCAGGCCTTCCGTCTGTCGACACAATATCGTTTTCATCATGTCATGTCACATCAGGCTTTCTCGTTCTTCCCCATGAGCTATCTGGGCAAGTTCTGCTTTGACTACACTTAGCTCTAGCAGTGTAAGAACACAGCTTCAGGGATCTGGGGCTGGTGCCTGTTTGCTAGGTGTTGAGGATGGAAGGGTTAGTGATGGTTTCAGAAGTCACTTTACAGTGCTCAGCAGCAGTCTGTGACACTGAAATGTGTGAAATGTGGTGGTGCAGGGAGCATGCATTTATTTTGTCAGGGAAAACCTGCACTGAAAGCTCAGAGCTTAAAAAAAAAAAAAAACAAAAAAAAACCCCAACAGTTCTGAAGTCATTTGAACTGAACCTGTCCTGCCAATTATAGATTTAATTCCAGTCATTTCTAGTACATATGTTTTTCCTGCAAGGAAACACAGGAAATTGCATGTATTGTTTTAAAAATTGCTTTCTTAAATACTGTTGCTTCTTTCCCCAAAGAAGATAGATTTAGAAGACAGATTCTTCCCCAAAGAATATAGATTTAATTTGCATCCAGACTTGTCTGTTCTGTTGTAACAAATCAATATAGCTAAGCAATGCACCATATTATGAAGCTGTACTGATCATTTCATGTGTACTGTAATGAAAATATTATTCTGTTTGGTTTTAGTGGGTTTTCTTTTAAATATATTTTCTCTTTGAGTTCATTAAAAATATTTTCCTTGAATTGAAAATAAAACCTAAAATAAACTTTTAAGTATGAACATCCTATGTTCAACTTACAGTTAATGTTTGAAAAGTTTATAGCCCTAAGGGAAGAAATAGAGCTGACATCATGTTAATTTACCTGAGCAACTCATCCTGGGACAGGAAATATTCTCTTTCCCCATCTCTCATTAATGTGTATTGCTAGATAAGCTAGAGGTATATTTTTAAAATGTCTTTTTCTTTTTAACCTGCCAAAATGGCTTTTGTAATGTTCCATGCTTACTGTCTCTCACAGGGCTCCTACTAAGTCATATTTACTCTGTAAGCAGAGAGCTGAGATGGCTGTTCTTTGCTTGTTTTCAAGTTACTGATTCTGAAATTTTAGCTTAAAAGGTGAAAGACAATCACATCTTCCATTCTGTACATCAGTAACAAGGATCCTGGAGGTTCGTTGTGCCTTTAATAATATCCACACAACTCTCCTACCATCATGTTCTCCACTTGATAGTACCTGTGATGATTCACTGCCTCCTAAAATTGATCCACACTGCAATTAGTCATGAATTTAGCCAATGGTTTTGCTGATGATGTTTTAGCTCTGATCCTTCAACTCCTTGTCTGGGGTACTCTCTGATTATATGAAGCCACAAAAATGTAAGGTTGGGCTGAATATATGACTTAGGTGCCCCAGAGTTGTAGGCTTCCTAGTCTTGATAAATGAAAATCCTGAATCCTTGTTTATATGCTGAAGTTCCCTGCACAGGACAGAGCCTCAAAGCTGAAGTCAAACAAGGTGCTGGTTAATTAAGGAGGGCAATAGAGCTAGGGGAAAAAAGCCCCACACAACAGAGTTTAGGCTGTGTAGTACAGTGCATCTACTTTGGATATGCTTTTATCAAAGTAAATATGTTGCTGTAGAAGTTGATGTGGCTGAAAATAACTCCTTGCAACATGTGAGATAACGTTTAAAGCGCTATTAATGTCTTCTGAACTGCACTAGAATTTGCAGAATAGACATCTAGGGCCTCAGCAGATGCCTTGTTCAGAAAAGAAACCTCTCTACCAGAGGAAAGTAGCAGTCACTCTTGTTTATTTTGAAGCAGAGCTGGAGGAAAGGCAGGGTCTTGAATGGCTTTGTAGTTAGGACTGTCTCCTTGGAGGTTTAAATTCTGTCTGATGTGAATGCATAAATGCCCGTGACTCCTGCATGAGCAAGGATGGTAGAACGTCATGCTGGCACTTGCTTACTCTTGCTGGCCCATTTCAGAGTAGATTCTTTTCTCTAGAATGTCTTAACATCACTTGCATCGGAGTATTCACCCTGCATAAATGGTTGGTAGTTAGGATGCCTTCCTGGGAAGCAAGAAGACTTTTGAATGTCTGTAGGTTTAGGAAGTTATTGAATCCAGCCCTCCCACTTGCTGAGTCCTGCAAGTATTAAGCTGTTTGGCAAAAGGTGGAGATTCCCATCTATCCTTTAAAAGATAGTGAGCAAGCCTGCATTTCCTGAGGAACTTAATCTTGTGAGCATGCTCTTCATTCAGTAATGATTAATATTTTGCATGCCTTGGGAGACCTACACATTCCTTTGACAGATTTCTATATCCTATCTTGGGAGGGATGTGAGAAGTAGGCACTGAACTATGTAGGCTGAGGAAATTCTAAGCATGTACAAAGCAAACGTCTAGGAAACCTTCAGGTCAAATGAGGAGGAGATCTGTAAGTTTAAGTACCCTCTGAAGTAAGAAGTTACTAAGAAGTATTTTTTATTTCATTTTGAACACCTAGGCCTCAGATCTGAGTCAGTCCTGTTTCAGAAACTTGTGTTCTTTGCTGAATGTGGTTAATGGTCGTTGAAGACAGTTGTACTATTCATACACATGGGAAGCAAATATGTTAGCAAGTATGAAGACACTGGGTTTTGTTTCTAGCTGGAGATATACTTACCTTTTGGCTATTTTACTGCAGGTGGTGTCTATATGTGAGTAGTCACTGCTTTTTGATATTCTATTTCCTGACACTCAATTACAGACTCCCTTTTCTACTGAATAATGCTGTCTTCAACACAGATACAACATTCTGCTGGCTAGATGTTCACTGAAAAATACTGAGGAGATTAAGAGTGTAAGCCATAATGAGTTCTTAAAAGACGGTAACGTTTGGCATTCTTCCGTATCTGTATTAGTAAATAAATCAGAAGACACACTGCAACCGTTCTCACTTGACTTAGTGTTTTCTTAACTATTGCCTTGCAATGAGAGGTTTTACACAACTTTATGTATCACAGAGAAAGCAATGGTAAGATTTTAGGGATAGGTAAGGAGAATATTTCTGCTTCAGACTTCCAGTTTTTGGATCAGCACTCACACTCTGGACATAAGCAGTTATTTCAAGTTTAATCTCACTCTCTACCTCAGAAGACATTAATTTTCTGTGAATTCACACCAATTCACACCAATTCACATTTCACTGGTGAAACCTCTCACCTTTACAAAAGCAAAGTTCAAAGTTGAGTACACTTTCCTGACTGGAACTGTTTCTTTTGGCTGGGAAATAGAATATCACATTCTGTCTGGTTCCCACTGTTCTAAAGATATCTAAAGAGCTTTGTTTCTAGAGGGTTTTTTATTTTCTGTTGTCACCTTAATGATCCTGTCTTGGGTCGGTGGAAATCAGGTACTATTTATTCAATTTCTGCAACACCTACTTCATGGGAATCTGTGTACCATTAGCTCTGCCCATGGCTTTAGAAAAAGAAGTCTATTCTACTTTGGGATTGCTAAATGAGACTATCTGGGGTCAGGCATAAAGGAAGCAGGAAGTGAATAACAGTGACCAAGGAAACATTAGTATGAAAATAATTATGTTTATGAATCATAGAGCCTTTGGTGAAATTAATTAAACAATGTGTCCTGGGAACATTAGGAGAAAGAGTTGAAAGGCAAAATATCTCTACGAAGGTGAAATAAGTATGTAGCATTATTTGAACTGCTCTCAAGAATGCTTGTTCTATACACAAGGAAAATGGGAAAGATAGATTGAAAATAAACCAGGATTTGTTGGTAGATGCAGCATATTTTATTGCACTGTTCCACTAGAGGAAACCAGTAATGCTCATGGTTAGGAAGAATGGACTGATACCAAAATCCATTCCATTTTTCCTACTATACCAGAGGCAGTAAAATAGTTTTTGCTACAACGTTTGTATACCTGTTGTATGCTCAGAGCATAATCACTACTGCTGTATTCTTGCAAATGTGAAAAGACCTTCCATCCTTTTCAATCACAACTGTATTTTCACTTTTATGCTGAGAATTTGGAAGAAGCAGATATTAGCCAACAGAAGAACACCCCTAAATTTGCTGAAATGAAGCTTCAGCTTCATAGCTTAAAGGGAAACACAAGTTTCATTTAAACCAGAACTGTTTGGTTGTTTTTTTTTTTTTAACTATGTATATTCTTGCTGATCTTTAATTAGTACATTTAGGCTTACTATTGAAGTGAAGAACAAACAAAATCGTATTCTAAAACATGTTGTTCTGACCTGTTCTGGTTTGCCTTTAAATTTTTGGCAGAATTCTTTCTTCCTGATCTTTACATTAGTTGCTCTCGGTAATGGAGGCTGTTGTTAGTTTTTGTTCAGTAAAAGAACCTTAGAAAAACAGTACCATATTTCAACATTTTCTGTAAACTACCTACCAAATAAAAAAGCAATTCCCATACATTTGAGCAAGTATTGTAAGTTATTATTATATAGGCATATGTTTCATTGTTGTGCAATGGGCAGAGAAGAGGGGAGGAAGACAGGCGTTAGAAAGATTGTTGGACAAAAGACAACAAAAACATATAGTTGGGTGTCAGAAGAGCTTTCTACACCAAACTCTCTAGTGGTATAAGAAGCTAGGACAATGTTGTTTTCTGCCACCATGTTAAACACTGCCATGCATGAATTATCAAATGCTTTGGATATAACTGGTTCAATAATATACTGTAAAACAATATTTTTACTTTCTTAAAGTTTGTTAAAGAAAGCTCCTTTTAACTGTTCCCCTAGCAGTGAAGAGAATTAAAATAAAACCCAGCATATTAGAGTAGGTTAGAAACTTCCCAGTGCCAATAAAGAGAAATGCTTATTGCTTAAACCCCAAACATTACACTTGCAACTCTTGGACGTGGTGAATTTCTATCAAGGCATGGTTCTATGGGAATGCTTCCTGGAGTTTTACTTTTCCTGATGTCAGTGACACTAAATGTCTTGGGATGCCTGTTGTCTGGGGCAGATACAGCTGGTAAGTGTCTCCCAGAGGCCAGAGACTGCTGGAGCATCTTGCAGCTGTTAGCAGAATAGATGCTCTGCTTGTTTTAATGCAGAAGTTGATAAAAGGTGAGTAATAGAGTTCCTCATTAAACTACATCGGTGGATAAACACTGGTCAATTAGTTCAGATGAAATTAAAGACTAGATTTTTTGGATTTAAACTTTGCTTGCACTTTGTGGATTATTTTGCAGAGACATGAGAAAAACCTATTTTCTGCTAAGTGTAGAAGAAGATCTAAAGAAAGCTCTCTCCTTACAAACTTTGCCTCTGTGAGAACATAGTTTTCATTGAAAAGTTGAAAATCAAGTGTCAGACTTTCCTGCAGACTTGGATTCACCTTGGTTTTTGACTTGGATATTTTGGGCTTGTACCAGACCAGCATGAAGGGGCCTCTATCTATATGAAAAGAAAGTTCATGAAAGTCTTATTATTGCATTTGAGAAAATGCAAATTGCATGAACTTGAGTCTCTGAATCAATTTTAATTTGTAAAACTCTCACGAGGTGGTTGTTACAAAACACAGATGGGATTCTTGTGCATGGAAGAATTTTCCCATTGTCTTTTACTGACAGACTTTTATGTTGCAGAACAGAAACAGGAATTTTAATTTTCTGTTGATTTTTACATTTAGATTTCCCCAGTTTTGGGGCTCTGTTTGAATCTGAACTATCAGAGAAACATTCCAAATTTGAAATGTGATGTTAACCCTTGAATCCAAACTCTTCTGAAGTTTTTGGATGCTGGTGGAGAATGTTGGATTTCTGCACCAGTCACACCTGTAAGCTACTACAAAGAAATGAAAATTGTGAGGAATGATTTTCAGGAAATACTTTTGTAGCAACTATTGCTCCTTCCTCCCCCAACTAGTCTCAAAGTTCAAAATCTGTTAAGTTTTCACTGTTTTCAAAAACTCATGTCATACTTTGGGCTGATGGGTTTTCACTGCATAAAACTGTAGGACTGAAGGCAGTGTTTGAAATCTGGATCATCTGATGTCAGCAAGTGGGACCAAACCAGGACAAATGATGGAATTAAACCCTTGCATCCTTAGCAAAACCTTCAAAATAAATAAACTTGGAAGACTGCCAGCATATATGAGCCTACTTGCAGGAGACTGACTGCAACCCCCTTGTTCCTATTCCTTGTGCTGACAACTTCCAGCTGTGTGGAATTTTTAAGATGGGATAATAGAAGCCTACTGCTAAGTACTGTACAGTAAGCCCAATATTATCAGTTATATCTTTAAAGAGTGCTGAGTAAAGATGAGGTAAAATACAGTTTTAAATTTTTTTTAATTACATTTAGAAAATGGTTTTTCAAGGTTTGAAAGCTGTACCATAAAAAGCCCTAAATCACCTGCTCATCACCTTCCTCTGCTTTCCCCTAAAGATGGTCTATAATTATTTGTCTTTGTCAGCTAATCTTCTAAGCGAGTAAGACTTTACCTTTAAAGCATCTAGGAGTTATTTCTCATATCCCAGAAACAGCCCTTGAAGCTTTAGACTGCTCCTCTAGACAGCTGCATTTATAGCCAAATCCTTTGCAGAATTCTAAGCATGTCTTGAGGTTCTAATGTAAACTCTGAGACAGGCAGTGGGAGTGTCCTCTGAATTCCTTTCAAAGCTTTAAATTCCCTTTGTTTCCTTTCATCCTTCAAAGAAAAGCATTTATTGTTTTAGATTTTTTTTTTTCTTCTTTGTAAGATAGAACACAACTGATCTGGGTGTTTGTTATTGTTGCACCTGAGTGCAGGAAGCATGCATGTTGCCAGTCTTAGTCTCAAACAATCCATTAGATTTCAAAGATGACTCTTGTGGGCATATATGTAAACTTAAACAGGGGAAGTTCAGGTTAGATATAAGGCAGAAGTTCTGTAATGTAAGAGTGGTGAGCCACTGGAATGGGTTGCCCAAGGAAATTGTGAATACTCCATCCCTGGCATTTTTCCAGGCCAGGTTGGATGGGGCTTGGAGCAACCTGCTCTAGCGGAAGGTGTCCTTGCCCATGGCAGCGGGTTGGAAATAGGTGATCTTAAGGTCCTTTCTAGCCCAAATCGTTCAAAAAATCTATGATAAATATGCACTCTATATATATATATATTTATTTCTCCATCTTATCTTGCATTTGCACATATGCGTTCATATCACTCTATGCATATATAGAAAAAAAGGGTTTAGAATTCCTGTTACATTTCAAATAATTGCAAAAAGTGTAATATTTCAGTGAGCCAGCGATCTGAAAAAAAAGTGTTTTGCTTTTGAGCAATCCAAATATTTTATTTCATTGTACACAATATTTTTTGTGCCTTAAATTTCAAATTGAAAAAGATTTTCAGGCATATAAATGGGATTTTTTTTTTCTTCGAAAATGACAAAACTTTAGCAATTTTAGGAGCTTTATTCCTGAAGAAGACATTAATTAAAACTGTCTTTTCTGCCTTTTAATTTCAATCAGCTGATGTTTTCCAGCAAAATAAATGGACTTTAAAAAATAAAGAGTGAAGGGGTATCCTTTTCAGAGAGAATTCTACGGTGTTTTGTTAACTAATAGACAAAAGAGTATATAAAGATTGGTTATAACTGTCAAGTAACCTGACATTGTATCTGCAATACGACATATGTTTTTGAAGGTAGAAAATGAAAACCACACATCCAGTTCAGATAAATATTCACATTTAAAGGGATTTAAACAAAGCTAATACCCAGAGATGGATGCATAATCAGTATAATATGCTTCTACATGAAACTATTTTGAGCTATGAAAAATGTAAATATATTATGAATGTTTTTTTGTGGTGAGTTCCAGTCATGGCTGGAACTTGATGACTATATTTACATGGTGAGTATACTTCAGTCTTTTGATAGGAAAAAAAACAAGTAAATTGCATAATAATGTCTAAATTAGTTCCAAAACTTGGGGAGTGATTTTGTATTTATGCAGATGCTTCAAGATACATTGGACCTCTGCAGGGGAAACAGGGTTATAATAATAGTGTAGGATGTTTTAGGATGAAAAGGGTTAAGTGATGTAAACCACACAGAGTCTGCATTATGTCATTATCAAATTAAATAAGGGTATTCAGGGCAATGGTATGATTGGGGAAGGGGGGTTGCTTTTTTGCCCTTGATGGACTCAGAGTACATAGTTTTTACTGTAATTGTACATAACTATTAATCTGAAACATGCAAAACGTACAGCAGCAACTATAAAATAAGTCTCTGCATAGCAGGCACAAGGAGGCAGTGCCTACAGCTCCAAGGCGTAAATGCTGCTCCTTTGATGAATGCTTTAAAAACATTTTATGCAACTTGTGAGTAAAAAGACAGAATGATTACTGTAATCAGAAATTACAAACTGGGCCCAGGCTCAGCAGTGTGTAACCGAGACCTTTCATGAGTGGCTGGTTCATGTTTCTTCTTCATACTTTCTGTAGTACTAAGGCCTGTATATTTCACATCAAGTCTTCATCTAACATAACTGGACATTTAAAAGAGACAGCATTTTTGATCTGAATAAATAGTTTCCAGAAAACTAATTTTGCATTTCCATTGACACATCCAAAAAATACTGTGGTTAGTCACATTCTGTGGGGATTTGGGGTTTGTTCTCTCTTGGGGATTTGTTTTCAACCAAAGTCCCTTTAATGAAATCATTTTTCTGGTTTCCATTTTTGCTCAAGCAACTCTTGTAGTAGTTCCTGTTGATTTTCCCTGAAGGAAAAATTTGATTGTAAAGTTTAGTGTCTCTAATACAACCCTCTGTATTTACAAAGACTGTCCAAAGGCTGTTTTCTCCAAGCAATGGAGGAATTGGGAAAGAAAACTGACAAAAGATGATTTCATTATTCCCATTATCAGGGCCATTTGAGCCTGCAGACATATCCCAAATATTCCCTAATTCCCAAGTATAGTCTCCAGACTTTCCTTAAGAAAGCATACTTAGATTTCTCTGAAAAATGTATTGAAGTATTTCTGGCTTTGTATTATTCCAATGACTTTCTGAAACAGATGCTTGTGTGAGTTATGTCAGGCAGCGAAGTAGGATGCCGAGGCCAGCTCCAAGCTTTATCTCCTTTTCGCTGCAAAGCAAATAGTGATAATGTCCCAGAAGAAGAGTGTGAAGATACTGTCATCCCCAAGGTGGCTTTGCCTCTGGAAGGCAGGAGAATGAAGCACGTTGGAGTGAGTGGACATGTTAGCTTAGAGGCATGTGAAGAGACTGTGAGCACTACCTAGTGCTTTCTGCCTTTAGGACTCTGGTTTTGGTTGTTTCCAGACAGATCATTGTAGTAATTTTAGCTCAATATTTCCATAGGTTGTTCCTTCATCACATTAGATTTATTATTTTTTTTTAAAGTTTCAATGGAAATAGTTCATTGGTTCGAAGAAAACAAGTGGGTTAAGAGCAGGTGGGTTTGCCAGGGCTCCTTTACTTCATATGGTTTATTTGCACAGCTGTGTATCCTCTGTGGTTAGGAGATACACACTGAAATTTGGCAGTGAAGTGTCTTTCATAGTTCTCATGAAATTCACCGTTTTAGTCAAGTTGTAAACAGGGGGAAAAAAAGTCATTTTCATACATGCAGAAGGATTTTACATCTTCTATTTGTTTGCTTTGCTGATGGTATTACTGATTTTCAGAAGAATTTGTCTTACAAAAAACCCAAAACACTTTACCAGAGAAAAAATATTGATAATTTGATACTAACCTTATTCTCAACTAAGACATAGCTGCTGAAATAAGGCCATCACACATAGTGATGTGTGAGAAACTAATTATCATTATGAACCACCAAAGTGCAAAGAGACAGAAGATGAGGTGCATCATGGGAAACAAAATTTGCTTCAAGAGGTGTTCTTCTATGAAAATGTTTCATTTCCTGTGTACTCCCATGATTTGTAAAAAACTTCTTTTCAAGAAAGAGATTTTTCTCTGTTCAGTTCAGGATAGACTTTCAGAAAGAATGATGACAACTATTGTCAAAACTGAGCTTGAAATGGATATTGGAAATATTGAATTTTGTAACACTTTTTAAGTCAACTTGAACATAGTAAGAATAATGTTATTAATAATTCAGAGTGTGATGTATTGATCCAAGAATGAAATTAAGAGAATATGAAACTCAGATCTGAGAGCTGCTCCGAATAAGTCAAAGAAATAATGAAAATCCATCTGAAATTAATTCCTACATTTTTCAGTCCTCCTTGCTATTTCCTGACCTTTAAAGGAGCATATGAACCAAGAGCCAGCCATGCCAAGAAATTTCAGACATCTGTTTCAACTTAAAATTGTTTCCTATTTTCATTAAGTTGCTTAGAGAAAACATCTCAGACAGATCCCCCCTTGTTGTGATCTACATGAAATAGCCAATAGCAGTATGTGATAATCTGCAGTGGGATATATTGACAACTACAAACCAGACTAAGTACAGTGTGGGTCTCTTGCTTCCATAAATATTTCACACTATCTCAAAGGGCTCAGATTTGCGATGGCCTTAGAGAGATATGCTTGCAAATATAGCACTTTATTTTACTCAGTTCCAGTTACACTTGAAATTAGAAATTTGTCTGGCACATGGGCTCTTAAATGTTTTGTCTGTGAACTACATGGTTCATGAATTCTGGCTTTTTGTAGGGCTTTATTTTTCTCAATTTTTATTTTAGCTCCTTCAAAGAATCTACAGCCAATCTAATATTAATCAATACCAGAAATCTTTTTCATGGAGAGGCCATGAAGGTATTTATGTCATCGTAAATATTAGACAGAAGGTTTGTGCAGGAGAGAGAGCAGCTTGGCCAAGAGGTTAATTGTACTCAGGGTGAATAAAGACATATAAAAAAACAGCTTTTCCTAGTTTTTATTTTTGCTAAGTAAGGCCGCAAGTTTAGATTCAGTTTTGTATCAATGCCATGTTGACATAGTGTTCTAAAAGGGCCATTAGCTTGCTTCAGTGTTACAATTCTCATGTTACTTTTTTTACCATGGTAAATCCTTCAACCAGTGAAATATTTTCTATGTAGTGTAGAAACAAGTAAATAAATAAATAAGAAAAACCAAAACCAAAGCTTTTCAAATTTATTTCAGTGGGAACTATAGCCTTACAGCCAAATCATCACTTTGATCCATGCTCATGCTGAATGGAGTGATCTCACCCTCTCATTCCTGCGTTTCTCACTTTTTCCACCATTACTGTTTGTGTAGCCTTGTATTGAGGTAAGTCACTGGAGTGCAAGCTTTTTTGAGGGGTGTCAGGGATGGGGACGAGTTGGAGACCAATGCATTTTTACACAATGGCTGAGTGCAATGTGCTGGAAATACACATCTTGGATACTTCATTGGGAACTTCTTCATGTTATAGCATGCGAAAAAGTTAATTCCACTTTATTCAGATAAAAGTATAGACAGAATGAAGTCTAGGTAAAAGGTTAAATGACAAGAATGAGAAATGAGACTGTGTTAAATATGTTTAGAGAATGGCATGTAAAGTCATACAGTAGTGGTAGTAAATGTTAGTATTAGGACCTGTTGCACTTGTTATATTTGTTACTGACTTGGAAAAAGGAATTAGCCCCTTAGTAAATTAACAGCCTCAAAATTGCTGCAAGTCTGAAGTTCAGGCTAAACAATGACATACAAACAATGCCTTGGTAGAAAGGAAAGCTGGGAAAGAATTAGCGATATTCTTTTATATCACAGGCCAACAAAACCTGAGAATTGAGAAGCTATCCTGAAACATTATGTTCTTTACAGGAAAATGATTCTGGGGAAATCACAAAACTCAGAGAAGTCAAGTTCTGTTGGTATATGTCAAATGGACATGAATTTGTCAAATATTATGAAAATGAAAAGGCTCCGTTTTGGTCTGCTTAAGAAAATTCATCTTGTTGACAAAGCAAAAATCATTCTAATGGGCCAGTACTGGGGTTCTGGACAACATCCTACAATAAAGGTAGTGCCATGCTGGAAGGGGTTTAATTACCATTATTAGACTCTAAGTATTGATTTCTTAAGTCTAAAATGTGATCTTTCCATCAATCATTGTATCTCTATTGACTCGGTTTAATTTCAGTTTCTCAGGCAAAGGTTAAATTATTTAGCTGGAAACATGGGCAAATGCAATGAGGTAGAATAAATGTACATTGAAGATACGCACGCGCACACACACATGCACACACACACGTACACATGCACATATGTGAGATTTTTACAGTGTGATAAAATTGGCTGTGGAAGTCTACTTAGGGAAAAGCATAAACCACACTGTTTGGAGCTTTTAAAGTGATTCTGAGAAAACCTCATGGTAGCGTGCTAAAGTGGAGCAATCTTCCACTGGCTGGAAAATGGGCTGTATTCCATAGTCTTTCCAAATACTGTTATTCTTTACAGGAAGCCACATAAGAGCAGGGTTAGATTTAAGTATTTATGGATGAAAAAGCCATAGAGATTCAAAATTACTTTCAAATCAAACCCAGATTTATGAATCATGGTTGCTGCATTGTCTTGATTGAAGACAGCACCTTTCTAGACTATTTGTGTCCGTTGTTAAGGATTTCATACCTAAATGTTGGTCTGTAAGATTGGTAAGACCTCTGATTCAAGGAATCAGATTTTCAATTCTATAGAAAGATCAGATTTGAAATCCTGGTAAGCTGCTTTTTGGTCTTTTTCTTTAAAGAGGTGAAGTTAAGGGAGTAGGTCACTGTATCTGAAAATCATCCTGACCAACAAACATTGAAGATTTTTTTATAAATCTGAGTCCTGTTTGTCTTAAATGTATATCAGCTAAGTTCTAAATTTCCCTCACACGCACTGCTCTTTGGTTCAGCTTATAATCTAAATAGTTTCTCTCCAGTGCTACCAGTAATTGCGCCCCAAGAGTTATTTGGAGTTGCAGAAATATGTAAGCTGAGATTTTGAGATCCCTTTAGATACAGGGAAAGAGATATAGTTGCTGCAAGAAAATGTTCTGCACACCCACACACGGTAGACAGAAGGAGAAAAACATGCCAGTTGGCCGATACAAGGGAACTTTCACAATAGGACACAAATTTTCCTAATTACCCAGGAGAGAAAGTTAGAGGATGGAGAGCACTTTTATGCATGCCAGAGAAGTCTCTATCCTGCTGTTGATCATCCTTTCTCATGCCTCATTTTCTAACAGCTGGTATGAACTTGCTGGTCCCAGAGCAGCATGGCTGTGTGTGCATTTTGAAGGTGGTCAAACACAGCTTCTCTAGGACATTGTTCCACTTTACCCCATGCATATTTCCCCCTCATAAGAGGTGAATAAAAATGTTTGGCAGAGAGCAGAACTATGCAGATAATTTTATTTTAAAGACAAAAATATTTCAGTGTTGTTTTGTTTTACCAACTTGCTCTAAAATTCATTGTTTTATTTTGCATGCTTGTGATCATGTGGCAGTGTTTAAACCTAAACCCATGGGTTTGTCCTGTGCAATCTGACCTCCTGATGCACTGTCCTGTCAGAGTAACACCTTAAAAGCTGTGATAGCTAGATAGCCAGTAATCTGCTGGAGGCAATCCAGTTATTACTGAAGCAAAGTACATCTTTGACCTACAGCTTGTTCTCCTGCTTCTCATCATAGAACCAAAGCCTCTCTGTCCTTGCAGAAAGACCCCTGAGTCATTTGTTAAGGAGGAACTCTGATGTCCCCGGAGGGAGTCAGACAGGTGTCCTTGAAGGCCTGTGCTTATTTTCAGCAGAATAGAGCAATTTGCTCTGTTTCAACTTGCTGTTTTTATTGTGAATCAGATCATAGCAGCATTTTTTTTTTTCTGGGTACCTAAATACACATTTTTGCCAGGCTTGTTAAACAAAGTGTTTGGCCAGCACTGAGCATCCTGTGTTTGTGCATTTGTGTGTTTGTGAATTTGTATGTTTGTCCTTTGTGAATTATCCAGATTCTTTCTGAAAATTAGAGTCCCCTCTCTGTTAGCAAGTCTAAGACTTCCAGTCTACCTGCAGGTAAGTGGGGTGGCCAATTTCAAGATCTTGTCTCAGTGCCCAATTCAGAACAAGGGACCAGTACTCTGAAACAGCATAATGGTTCCAGTTCTTGATGGTTTAATTTCTTCTAGCAACATGTATTTTGAAGGCTCACATGCCTGTTGTTGCTCATGCTAACTGAAAATTAAAAGCTCCCAAACAATTCTGAGCACTGCCCCACCTGCCCAAAACCCATTAATTGCTGGTACATCAACCTACAAAATAATGCTGTGATTGCTGGAGTCTATGTTATTTTTCCATAGAAATCTAATTTCTTTTAGCTTACACAGTTGTCTTTTGCTGTCTTGATATAACTGCTTGTTCATTAAAATTCTTGGCACAGAACAGCCTTTACTTATGTGCGCATCATTATTTTGATTATTTCTGTTCCTCGAGGGAACTGAAAACATGTAATCTCTGATTTGTAAAGCAGTCTTGTTACAGGTATCTTATTTTATAGGGTTTAAAACAGGGACATATTTGGTATGTTCCTTTGATTTAAAAGAGTATTCTAGTAATAAATAAGGTGGTTGTGAGGTGGTTGTGTCCGCAGACCTAACCAAACACATGTACATTGATTGCACAGTAACTTGGCTGCTTCTCCCCACCCCCAGTTTGGTTTGCTTTTCCTTTTACTTTTAAAAGTTGTCTTGTCAGGATGAAGTTTGTCCTGAGTAACTTCTTCAAGTATCTTGATTCTATAGTGGAAGTCACCGATTTCTTTTGAAACATGCCTCTTGCCAACAGCAGTTTCAGCCTTTCTTTGCTCTGCAAGCAGAACGCTGGTATCAAGAGGTGGGTTAGTATACCAGCCAGTGAAGCTGCTCTCTTGGGGTTCTTAACTTTAGGACCTTAACTGTAAACTTTGAGCTTTAAGACTGATCTCTTTCGTGTTACACAACTCCTAAAATCTCTCAGGTTCAAAAAACTGAATCAATAAATGCTTTCCTTTCATTTAAACTGGAGGTTTCGAGTTATCTATGAATCAAATTACCACCTCACTGAAAACAAAATGATGCCTGTTAAAATATCCAACTTTTTTTTGCTGTGGCCATGTTGATCTACTTAGAAGTTTGTGAAATGTTATGCATAAAATATGTGGAGGAAGTTACCTTTGTGCAATGAATTTATTTGGTCAAAGTCATAAAATATAACATTTAACAGAAAACAAAACAAAACAAACAAACAAAAAAAGCATGGAACTATGTGTAAATTCAAGTTCATCCCAAAATGTTGTTTTGTTGAAACAGAAGTGTTTCATAGAAAAACTTTAACTTAGGGAGTGATTATTAAAACCAAAAAAAACCCAACAGCAACATCTTTAAACATTCTGGATTTTTCCACTCTAAATCAGTTCTTGGTAAGTGGTAAAATAGAGTTTAATGCTTATGTGTTAGCAAACCAAACAAAGCGTACACAATCCTAAATAAGTTTCCCTAGTTTAATGCCAAGAGAAGTGTAAATTTCTTACTTTCTGTTGCAGAACAAGAAAAAAATCAACCCTGAAATTTATAAAGGAACAGAAATCTGATTCTTACAGAACTGTAACAGTTATATACTTATATGACTACTTATTGTATTGATTTTTTTAGGGTGAGAACATTTAAGAGCAGATTCATTAACAGCTGAGTTTAGATTACTGTGTTGTAGAAATTGCGGTTGGTGTTTTCCAATTAAAATACTTCAGCGGCGTAAACTCAGACATCTTACCTTGGGTTTTCTATGGTGAAACCAACAGCTCTTGTATCAGAAAGATAACTCCAGTTTTTGCTTATGAAACCAATCGACTAAATCTTCCAGGCATTATGAAATAAACAGTTTTGTAGAGCCATTTCATTTAAAAGTTCTGTCACTCATTTAAAAAAAAGAGAGTGTTTCAGAGTTTATTTATTATATGCAAATTTTCATAGTGAGAAAATACTCAGTATTAACACTGAATTAAAATAAGATCTAAAGGATTTGCTGGTGTGCTCATGGTAACCAGTCACACAAAGACAACATGTGAATGCAGTGTCAGTACCTATGCAGGAGGAGAAGCTGGAATGGCTGTTGCTAGTAAATATTCTCAAGGTGATTTTCCTTATCAAATTATCAATGAACTGGTGTGTTGATGGTATTTTCTTTGGAAATACAATGGTTAATGTTTTTGTAGCATTTCAGTTCAAATTCTACACAACAAAACTTGTTGCATAGAAACTAATAGAAACTGGATTATGCCTGGTTCATATTCATTGCTATAATTAATTAGCTAAATTCAGTTTTCCCCTCATGCAGCCAAGCTCTTTCTAATTCCTAGTTACATGCATATAAGTAATGTTTGCTGTTGTAAGCATAACCTATTTCTTTAACCACTTGTATTTCTTTGGTTTCTTCTGAAGAATCTCTGTTTGGAGTTATCAATATATACGAAAAGAAAAAAGAAAGGAAAGAGAGGGGACTCATAGAGTCCATAAGCAAACAGCAAATACAAAAGCACAATAACACTCAGGACCATATCTTGATGAAGTGTTGAAATCTTTCCAGTGCACGTTGCTCTAGTCTGTGCATGTGCAAATTGATTGCTGGTAGATAAAACAGAGGGATGGCAGCATCCATGTATTTCAAGTTTATTTAGATACTAAAAAAAGTGAGCTATGAAGCACAATCTACATTGCCTACGCTGTCTGTGTGATCTATACAGTTCTTACCCCGGAGATTATAAAAAGGAAATGTGTTTTTTTCTTTTTATAAAGTTACAATTTTACATTTCTTGAAATTCCCTTCCTTCTACATTACCATTTAGTCTTATGTAGAAAACATGATCAAAGTTGTTCTCCTGATCACCTTTGCATTTCATGGTATTTGTTGTTGGTTTAAACAGTTGGCAAAAACTGTCAGTGTTTCAAAACTCCTTACCTGCAGTGCTCATTAGAGTTTGTTGGGTTTTTTTGGACAAACTGAAGCTCAGAATGGTAAATTCCTAAAGTGTTTCTTTTCCAAAACAGAGTTAAACAGATCATATTAATGTTTGTAGCACATAATTAGCTAAATGCCCTCTGTGGTTCCTTAAACTCCAGCCAGGCTTTTCTCACTTGCTTTTTCTGTCTTGTACAGACACAGTTATTCCATTGTGTAAAGCTCCACTATTGTTTTACTGAAGGAACATGGAAAGAACAACCACTGAGCATCTTTAATGTCACTTCACCTCACATTGGTTTTAAAATACAGTCGATGCTCTTCAGTAGAAAAAAGAATGATGATATGAAATAGCCTGGAAAGTGAAAGAAATGACTGCATCTAACAGTTATTCAAAATAATCCACTAGAGTTTAGAGTAACATACTACAAATCAAGGTATTTAGTGGCCAGTTTCATTTATATCACCCTGACAGCCAAAGAGAGACAAGTATTTCATGTATTTCTTTATATCCTGCTGGAAAGGTCTTGCTTCAGTGTGTATCATAGTCAACTCTGACAGGTATTTTCTGTTACCTTTTGAAGCCTCATCTTGCCACTGTGGAGGTCAGCAGGAGTTTATGATTGAAAAGATGTTTGCAGTGGTAACATCCCTTTACTCTCCTGTGTTCTGACATACCATAGTGCACACAAAGGTAACTGCAGTCTGACGTAGAAGTGTCTGGGTCAGATCACTTTGGAGGATACAGGGCAGAACCAGGTCAGTGGAGCATCAGAGAAGTTCAAAAAGCAGAGCAAGTGCGTCCATGGGATGCACTGAACTGCTGTGAATGATCTACAGTGATCAAAGTCTCTTAGTTTAAAGCTAACTTGAGTACCTTTCCATGACACTGAAGTAATTTGTGTGGGTGCAGCAAATGTCATTTACTTTCATCTAATACACATATTAGCCTTGTCAGTTTTCAAATAGCAGCTCCCAGTTTTGTTCCTTTGAAAGGCATTTGCTTTCCATTTCTAAAGAAGCAGCCTCCTTCTGCAGTGACTCAAAATCCAGGGAAGTTTGAAGTCAGAACTTAGCTTGGTTTTCTTTAAATCCATGTAAAGTTTTCTCATTATTGTTTTACCTCCACTGCCAGGGATGTCATCACTAGGATAGTAACAAAAGAACATATGTTTTTCAGACTGTATTTCAATGCTTTTGGTCTTGTGGCTTCTTTCTGATGAATGAACAAAAATCATCACACCCCAAGTGAATGATATAGGAAAAAATGACTCCTGAAACAAACTAGCTGCCTGCAATGACAGCCCAGGTCTCAGTTCAGAGAAAGTTGTCCTGAGCATCACAGACACGTTGGAACATGTCCTTCCCATATTCCTCTGAAACCACAGACAGGACATCCTGTACCATAATACTAAGAGCCTGTGGATTGTTAAGAGCCAGGAAAGAGCAGCAGTAGAAGAAGGGAGAGAAGTTATACTCGAATAAGAAAACATCAAGTCTTTTTTCTAGACTCCAAACTACCAAACAGATTCTTGAAGCAAGTTCAAAAGACTCATTTGGGTTTCCTATATAATTTGAAACATATTTAAAATGATATGATATGATGGTAGGATAATAGATGCTGTTTATTTCATAAGGGAACTGTCTGACATGCTTTTATCTTGATTGTTCTTGAGTTTTTTTAATGAGGTCTCAGATCAAGCCAAGCCTATGGGAATAAAACCTACAAGTAAAAATAGTATGTCTTTGGCAGTCAAATATACATACATATGCTATTCTATTTACTAGTTTTCACTTACAAAGTGCAAACTCGTAATTAATCCTGCTAGATTCTCTTGCAGATACCTAACTGGAAGATGTTTTGGGGGCAAGGCACTTCTAGTGTTCAGAGATCTTTTCGAAAAGCAAATGGTACTTCCCTAGACAGTGTATACTCTGTTTAAGAAGAGGGCAGATAAGAGACGAAGGAAATGTTCATGGATATGCATCCAAATCCAGTCCTGCTATGTTTGGTAAATAGCAGCTGTTTATGGATGCTATTTACTTTGAATATAGATTCAAGGAAGGCCCCACCATTAAACTACATCTGTCTGCAGTGCTCTTCTCAAGGTACATGAGCTTTACCACCTAAGGCATGCTTATGTTTTCCATTAAACAAGCATGTTTTCTACTGATCATTTACTTTGCCTGCTGTATTAATCATAAATTTGTTATATTTTTAATGCTCATTCAGAAAAGTAAACTTTCTTTCTTCTTCCATTGAAATAATAAGAAATTAGAAAGGCAATAGTAACTCAGAAGAGAAGGCTGTATGGAGACTTCATAGCAGACTTCCAGTGTCTGAAGGGGGCCTATAAGGATGCTGGTGAGGGACTCTTCGTTAGGGACTGTAGTGATAGGACAAGGGGTAATGGGTTAAAACTCAAACAGGGAAAGTTTAGATTGGATATAAGGAAGAAGTTCTTTACTGTAAGGGTGGTGAGGCACTGGAATGGCTTGCCCAGGGAAGTTGTGAATGCTCCATCCCTGGTGGTATTGAAGGCCAGGTTGGACAGAGCCTTGGGTGCCATGGTTTAGTGTGAGCTGTCCCTGCCCATTGCAGAGGGATTGGAACGGGATGATCTTTAGGTCCTTTCCAACCCTATCTGTTCTATGATTCTATAAACTCAAAGAAATGGGCAGCAAGCAAGTAGTAGTTTTAATAATGTGAATCCTTCATAATTAACATTCAGTGCTTCTCTTAGTTTTCTCATTTAGTTTTGCTTGAAATCTTTCTTGTAACTTTTTTCCACATCCAACGTGGCTTTATAAAAACCCACACTATAGGATAATCTCTACTGTTGTTAATGCCAAAAGACTGTTCAAAGGTGTCAGAGACAGAAACTCTCTGAGGGAATGTGATATTCCATTTCACCAAAATGAAAACAAAATCCTTTGCAGCAGAGTCTGTTTCTTTTTTTTTTCACAAGGACTGAAGATATGTTGGCAACTCTGCTGCTTTTCTTGCTATTTGTGGTATTGTTTGTTATGAAAGCAAATTGCCCATCTGTTGGAGGGTATGGAGCCAAATTTGCTGAAGTCAGTGAAGACACCCTGTGGCTGAAATGAGTTTGTTAGAATGAACTTAAGAGGCTTAGAAAACTGGTGCAGAGAAACATCCCAACTTTGCAGCTTTGGAGCATTGTTAGCTGGGAACCCTGGGCAGCGTAAGGTGAAAGTAAGGTCCAGCTAGTGAGTCCGGTTTCATTTTTAAGAAGAAGAGATAAAATTGCACCAGTGTATGTCAGGAGCAGCAGCAGTCTGTAAGAGCAGATGATGGGAGTCAGTCTTTTAATAAACAGTGGCTCACCTGTGGTGGATCAGCACATACTTAAACTGCATTCAGCTCAATACCTGCTTCTTCTCTCAACAACAGCATCACCATGAACACCAGGGAGATCGTTTCTCCAGTGGAGGGAAACCTTTGCTTCATCTGAGCCTTCGCTCTAGCAAATGTAGATGAGTGCTAAGAGAATAACAGCATGGGGCTTTTTAAGTGCCTCTCCTGCCTTTGAGATACAACCAACTCTGTGCTAAGTTCTGACAGGAAACACAAATTAACTGCTTCTGTCTGTAACAGTGTGGAAGAGCACATTTCCTAAGTACTGGTGGTTATTGCTGCCCAGTGGGGAAAAATGCAGAGCCATAAAAAGTTGCATCAGAGCTTTCCAAAGCACTGAAAAGATCAGAAGAGGCACAACCAGGGAAAATACGAGAAAGTTTTGTTAGCCTGTCCCATATTGTGCATGTACTTTTGCAGGACCTTCAGGCAAGGGACTGTTTCCCAGATGCTTCCTGGGTGAAGTTCTGCTCTTCTGTGTGCTAGGTAATGGAATAAGGAGAAAGCAGCTCATTTGCTTTGACAGTAAAACATCATGGACCCCTTAATTGTGAGAAATAAGATGCCTTGTATTTTATCTATTAGCTAGCTATTTATCTATGGCTATTGTACTACTAGCCGTGTGTCACTGCTCTGGTTTGAACCACATCACCAACTCTGTGATCCTGCCTTGTAATTATATTGTGTATAGAGAACATTTTCACAGGGAGCATAGTCTTTCTTCATATCTAGTTTTATTAGGCTGTGACAGTGTACTTTCACAGCAATTAGCTCAGTCCGTTCTATTACATATGGCATGTTGCATATTTCAGCTTCACTAGTTTCAAGTCTTTGACTTCTAAGATCAACAGCATGATAAGGACAGCCCTGCCTTCTTTTACCTTGGAATTTGGAAATGTAGAAGTAATACAGACCTTTAGACTTTATGTCTTATTAAGATCTGTATCTCAATATATATGCATCCTAACCATTCTATAGGTGTAATTTGTGAATCTACTCCAAAAACGTCTGACTTGCTGGCCCATTATGAAGCCCACACAGGCCACCAGGATCCAGTGATTGCTGCTTACAATCTTCATGTAAAGCTTAGTGAAAAAAAATATATATATATATGTAATAGAAATTAGCTTAAAAGTAAAATAGTTTTAATTTCACAAATGGAGACTCCTGGGGAGATTGGATTAGATCTCAGTTTCCCTCTCTCTTTAAGGACAAAAGTAAATACTGAAAATTGCATAATTATGCTTCTTTTACCTATGGCAAGTTTTGCCAGTGAACCTCCATCAAAGGTATGCATTTAAGCAGGAAACCAGGACTTCTGGCTGGAAAGAAAAGAAAAGCAACATTATCTCTACTTTGTTTAACTGGACAAGCAAGGACTTAGCACCAACCCAGGAGTTTGCCTGTGCATAGCTAAGGGGAGAGAGAGTGCCTAGGATTGTTACTTATGGGTGTATATACATTCATGACTTGCTTAGAAGGTTTAATATACATCACTGAGCAAAGCTGTGAGATGTTATTTCGTTGCCAATCCATCAGCCTATTTGTGTGAATGAAAACTGACCACCCTTCAGAATGCCAAATCACTTGTCAAAATGAAAGACACAAAACTATCTGTGAGAGGCAGGGCTGGTTTAAATCATATGTTGGAATGCATTTAACATCTCTGAACTTCATGCAGTAGAGGTAGAATGCAGCTGCTATTAGCACTTTCCTCTATACTCCCATAGGAAAATTTGTTCTGTGAAATCCAACTGACCAGATAACTATAGATGGATAAGAAAGGAAGTGATAATACATGGACTGTGAAACCCTACCTTAAATTGGTCTCTTAATACTGGGGAGAGGTAGTCATGTTACTGCTTTTATAAGTACTGTAAACAGGCTAAAACTTTTTGTTACTGAAGTCATATGAATTCTTTGTCAAAGAAATGGATACTTCACTAAGCATGCTGTAACATCTTAAATAATTTTAAAGTGAAAATTGAGAGGGTCTGAAAAATTGTCTTGCTCTAAAAATATGGGATGCAGGGAATTTCATCAAGGGCTCTTTCACAGAGGTCAACTATGTAAAAGGTTTTGTGAAAATACACTTTCTTGGTATTCCCACATTGTTTACTTTAGTATTGTTAGCATACTATCAAATTCAGTGTTTTTTTCATGTGTAATATATCCAGATCCCAATGAAACTAACGGAAAGAATCCCACTGACTTCAAAGACATTGGAATTGAGCCTTTCTATAAATTACTAATTAAAACTGATTAGTAAGTAAGGTTGGCCAATGGAAGATTTGTAGTCTACCTGAATAATAGGTAGTGGAATTAGTGAAGGTCTTGCAGGTTTATTGCTGGAGTTCTGTTTGACCACAACATAGCATGAGCTATGGGGACTCTATTGCTTTTCCTCATATTAACTCCCTGGTTCATAGAAGTAAGGCAAGCTTTTCTTTCTAACATGAATTTTGTTGTTTACATAGGACAGGTTTCCTTTCATGAAAACTTTTTATATATATATAAATTTGCATATAATGAGACTGGGAAATGGGCTGGATCACTTATTTAGACATTCTTGTTTCTGATATCTAGAAGAATTTTTAGAGTTGTACAATTTTAGGAAAGCCTTGCCTATGCCTAGGCTCAGCTGTGGCACTGATTATACTGAGCAGTTTACATTAGGCAGTTTTCAGTAATCACATGTGAAGCTAACCAGGAAAATCCTTCAGGAAAAAGAGATTAAAATAAGATGAAAACTAAAGCCCTGTAACTAAAAAGGGCCTTAAGGTGCCTTCATCTTCTGATTCTTACCTCTTTGCCTCACTATGGTATTACTGCTTGACTGTCCAAGTGTAGGATTTTGACCTAATTGACTGAAAAACAGGGTGAGTGGGGCCATGGTTTGACTGACGTTGCTGACTGTATTAAGCTAATTCTCAGTTATCAGTGCTTTGGTATCTTTAACATATTGTATGTGCACTGATCTGGCACTAAGAATATTCAGTATACTTTTAGGGATAACTGTAGTTTGCTACTAAATTTTCAGTTCCACTGATCTAGTTACTTGAAGTCTGCAGCTGCCTGACTGATTTTATTTGGTTAACAGACTATTCTGTGTGTCTTTGACTTCATCAATGGAGGGTGTATGAGAAAAATTTTATTAAATACGAGATAGATAAGGACATTACATGTTCCCCAAACCTCTCCTAGTATGCCCTGAAAGTATTGCTTTCATTAATATGCAAAACGCTGTTGCAAAATGAAATTCAGAAGGAAAAAAAGGTCTTTTCCTTGTGGCTTACTTAAAATTCTCAGGGTGTTCTTTGAAGACCATCACAGTATGACAATCACAAACTGTCCCTAAACACCATTTGAATAATCAAACATAGATATGGTCAACACAAACATTTGAGAGGATTAAAAGGTGCAGCATGGAGAGGCGTCTGTAATGCTAAACCTTGCTCTTCATTCAGCCAAGCAGAGAGCCACACTAAGGGCAGCTGAATCAGGCTTCAGGAACTGCTTGCCCAAGCTATTAAAGTGTCTGGCAAGATAAAACGTAACCACAGCTGGAAGAAACTGATCCAGTGCTCACATGGTGTCCCATGGCCATAGCTTTAAAACAGACTTTCAGAAGCATACTCAACATGTGCTGATGATCACACAGATGAAAGCATGCATTGTGCAGATGGGAATTCCAGTGTCCTGGGTAGAGCCTTCAGCACTAATGAGAGAGAGCATTTACAATGTACTTTTAGGGCAACAAGTGGAAAAAAAATGCCCTTATCAGTCAGTACAGTAGTTATGAAAGCCTTGTTTTCCTGAGCATTCTTGAAGTATTCACATGTACATAAATGGTATTGGAGAGTAATTCGTCTGTCCCTTGATGCACTCCTCATGATTGAAATAGAGAAACAAAACAGAAGAAAATGGGAAAGACTGCTGGGGAAAGAAAAGCGCCATTTTATCCTGTCCTAAGCACAACAAGTAAAAAAGAGGGTCGGAGGGGTCAGTGAATTATTTCTGCATGCCCTGTGGACTTGACCTCCCTCAAGGTATTTTACCAGGCTCTATATCTGGGTAATAAACCCCTACATATTTACTTAGTATGTCATGAAGGGATTTTACAAAGCATGTATAAGGGAGACGCACTTTGAACATGCACTTTTTAATCTATTTTTGCTGCAAATATATTTATTTTTATTAAGAAAAGGGGGGAGGGGATGTGTGTTTCAGTCTTTGAAAATCTCAGTTATAAACCTTGTTTTATCTGTGAATTTGTATATCCAGGTCAGTATTTTTAGAAGAGGCCAGCAAAACCTCAAAGCAGACAAACAATTCTCTTAAGACTGACCGAAACTTCAGATGGACCTTCCTTAATGACCCTAAACCCTGAATCCTGTCTTGCAGAAAACAGTCTAAGTTTGCCAAGGTTTCTAATGTTTCAGTTTGACTTCCGGATGTATAACAAACCCTCAGGCCAGGCGAGAAATTAAAATAAGCAAAGGTCTTTTCTGAATTTTTTCAGTGTGTCCTCTGGAAGCACATAAATCAAAATGTAAGTTTTACCAGGCTTATTTTCCCTTGGTTCTAACTTAACCTGCTGATTTTTCTCATGAAGCTTTGTATTTCTATAAAGGCATGGGCATTTTTATGCATACATTTGTTCATTAAGCTCATAAATCCATAGTGCAATCTGCACAGATCTGTGTTATGGATCTGAATATAAAAATAGGATGCAATAGACTGTTTTGCATTAGGGACCTACTTGTAAATATGAATTTAAAGAACCAGTCACATTTTAGTAAATTATCAAATGGTTTAACTATGTGTGTATTTTATAAGATCACAGGTATGGTTTTAATTTGTATGAAATCAGCTCTTTTATGATGTAAGTGGGGTGTATTGAAGCTGTGAATTACATCTATAGAATTTAACATTAGAGTTAAGGCTCCTTTCCTTCCCAGATATTCTCAGTTTCCAGGATAAATTTATCAGTTGATTTTATGTACATTTCTCAAAAGTAACACTACTTAAATGCTTTAAATATGAACAGTAACATCTGAGACAGATGGACTGTCAACTGAGGTGGAATTACATCAGAGATTATATTGGGCTACTGTTACAATCATTAATGTTGGCCCAAAGACCAAAATTCTAACTCCATCCTCATTCACTCATAATTCTTATTGACCTTTGTCAAGTTTTTGCTTACAGAAATGAATAAAAAAATGTGAGTCTGGCTCCTTAAGCTGTATGTTATTAGAATAAACTTGTTGACCTTTCTGGTGGATGTATAGTTGGGTTTCTTGCCAGGTTGGCTGGCTCCAAGATTAAATATTGAGGATTTATAATTATAACAAAAATTAGTTTTGCCATAGCATCAGACAAGGAAGTAAAACAGTTTAAGGCAAATACTTTCAGTAGATGCATTCATTCCTGTAGCGACCAGATTTTCCTTGTGCTCTCTTTTCTATACCCCATAGGTAATAAATTCTATCAGCAAGTATAGCAACAGAAGTGATGTTCAGTGTCCAAACAGTCAACCACCCAACACAGATACTTTGATCTAACATATATATACCTTGTTCTCTGCTTCTTGGGCAATGCAATCACAAATTACAACAGACCATTAAATTGTGTAATTTCACTGATCAGATTTACCACTGCAGTCTTTGTTGCTAATACTTGTAATTATGTTTGGACTTAATGAAAGGCAACAACAAAATGTCTGAGCAGTCCTATAACCTGGTTTTCCACATTCCTGCCTCTTTGTTTGTTCCAAGATTTGTAGCACGATAATTGATAATAATAGGCAGTAGATGAGATAAGTGGTTTTACTGAAATGCCAGGAAATTAGTTTGCTTGCACTCATGGCCAAAAGGGTATTTCATCCACCATTTTATTGGTATGCTAAGGAGTAAAAATTATTATTATTCTTAATAATAATAATAGTAATAATAATATAACAAGGAGAAAAATTCTGCCCAGCAAAACTTCACTTCCCTTTGTTTAGGTCTGGCTTTAGCAAGTTTTGTGGTAGTATGTGAGACAGGGTTATAGCAGAAGTCAACAAATGAGGCAATAGCAGCTAGTGCAGTTTGGCAGTATCATTTTTTTGTGCTACAATTTCCTCATAAATAACACTTCTACAATGTTAGTTGTATTTTCAGTATCAATATTTGTATTAACATGTCTCTGTTAATATTTTTTCAATAATGTTTCCAACATTTTAACATTTCAAAGTTATATTTCAGGGTTGAAGCACATATTTTATATCTATGCTAAAGATCACATTCGTGAGAAGCTGTGAAGGAGGGGGACAGAACAGAGTCCTTTCAGTCAGAGGGCATTTTAAACTCATTTATATTCAGTGATATCCCTCCACATGGAAATCCGGTATAATCTTGTGACATCATCTGTACCACATCCTTCTGGCAGCAGACTAGATTTTCATTGATTTTTCAGTTCTGTTTTTTGCCAAAATTTTGCATGAACCTGAAATAAAGCTTCAGCATTATCACAGAGGCTGCAAATGCTCATGGTGAGAGCACCTTTTATGTGTTATTGAGGAAGACCAAAGTGTTATGGCTTTGAGAAATTTCTAGGAAATCACTAAAGACGTTACAAATGAGATGGAAGACATACTCAAAAAAGGCAAAGGACTTGTGAAGGATGGTTGCACAGCCAGTGTTTCCCATTTGGAAGAATCACTTAAATTGTTAACAAAACTTGTGGCAACATCTGAGCACATTGTGATGCCATCCTTAATAGCTACTCATTTTTACAAAGTATAACATGAAACATATCTGAGTCTCTGGTGTTCTGAGCAGCTGATGTTGACACTGAAATGAGGTAGACTTGTTCTCTTCCTTCTCTTTCTGCTTCTCTTTCAACTGTTCCCTGATCTTTGCTGGTTAGTTTGCAGCAGGATTAAGGAGCTGAATTAATTAAAGGAAAAACTAGCTTTAGATATTTGTCTGTATGGGCCATGTAGCAAAATGGATAGGATAAAGATTGAGTGGAACTTCTTTCTTTGGGCAGAAAACATTTTATCAAAGTCACTAAGTGCATTTTGTGTTTCCTAAGTTGGTGGTGGTAATTAAAGTATTGTGGATCTCTTACACTGATATTGAGATGCAACATTAAGGTCAGCATGGACTGTTAGGGGAAAAAGTATTGGACCTGCATATGAATTTCATCTGTGCAATTGTGCCCTGGACCTATACATCCAACTGCTTGAACTGTACACAGTCACTGAGTAGCTTACAATATGCAAATGGTGCATTTGTATGTAAACCACACAAACAGGCATGTTCTGAGACTGCAGGAGATATATCCAGAAAGCTAATTGGTGTCATCAAAGTGCTGAACACTGAGGGGTCTGTATGAGATAATTGAGAGACAGGTTAAAAATTAATTGGTCCAAGAAAATTAACAGAACTCAAAATGCCTAGAATACTGAAATATCAAACAGATACTACGTTGAACATGTAATATGCTTCAGGGAAAAGCTTATTCTAATGTAAGTCCATTCTAATGTAAGTCTAATGTCTGGACAGATCTCCATTTTCGCAGGGGACTTTCTGAAATTCAACAAGGCAGAGTAACAACCATCCCACAGTTTCAAGGAGAAGCATTTTGAGCATAATTCTTCTGCACAGAAATGTTATGATTAGACATCCAAATAAATATTTCAGACTTTTTTTTTTTAAGGGAATTGGAAAGATCTTGGAAAATGAGTAATTCTCAGAATAGGCAGGAATTTACTTAGGAACTTACTAATTGCTGGGTGCTGGAGATGTACCAGCATGTTCCGGCATTAATCCCTGGGCATTGGCACTGCTTAGTAGATGCTGGTGTGATTAACAGGATGAGCCTGCTCCAGACAATGAAGAGTCTTAACAAGACCTTTGGAGAGCTTGTGGAAAATGCCTGATCATTAGTGTTACACAGAGGTGTGTAAAGGTTAAGAATTTTTGTAGCTATTGACATTTCTTGGGAGATATCCATAAAATTGCAGGAAGTGGAAGAAGATGTCTCCTACATTCATTTAAACAGTAAAACTGAAGATCAGATGCAAGATAGCTAAAAAAGAAAGAATAACTATGTTTGAATCTAACAAGTTACACTTGGGCAATAAATGGCAGTGTGTCATTCACTGTGTGAATATATCAAGCACACTCAAAACTGGCTTGGACTTTGTGAAATACTTGTGTCCCTGTCACTCTAGCTCTTGAGTGGAGCTAAGAAGCTGTATCAAAACCCAAGTTAATGAAGAAGGTAATTCAATGTATTTATATCAAAGAAAGTCAAGAATATGAGGAAGAGATAGAGGGTGAGAGTTCTAGTGTTGCTAGAAATTAGTACGCCATATAATACATCTTTTAGCTATGATTCTCCAAAGAAAATAGCATAGTATTTTTGTATGATCACTTCAGGCAAGTAATAAATGTATTTTAATTGTTCATCTTTGTTAAATTAATTTTGGCTAAGAAAGGCGTTACAATATAAAAATAGGCATATTACTTTGTGGAAGTTATATATATATAGTGCACTCTGTCATATCTAAATTAAGTCAATTGACAGATCTCTTCAAAATTTGTTGCTAAATTTCTGCTGAGGTCATATTATTAGCTTTCATTTTTATGCTGTCCTCCTCATTATAAACTGCAACCTACCTCTTTTAGTATATGACTCAGACTGTCCATTTAATATATTTAATTGAATGCTAAATGTTTTGTAAAAGAGAATTTGGAAAAGGTGGGAGTGTGTGTCACTTGTTAACAACCCTTCTACGTGTCTGAAAGGACTGATGACAACGGAAGCCTGTTTTGGGAATATACTTCAATACATCCTCTGTATTGAAAGTCAGAGGACTTGAATTTTAAACATGGTTCTTTCTGCTAATTCTTTCGTGTGCTTATACATTGATTTCTTGACAGCCTCTTTTTCTTTCATTTTCTTTTTTTTTTTTATTATTGAGGTGTAGGTAGAGGTTGGACTAAGCTTAGTTTTTCTTTAAAGAGGCAATTTACATTTAGAAAAAGAAATACAGGGTAAATTTCAAGAGAGGTTGCGTTGCATTTAAAGAACAGCCTGCATGCTAGGGGTGGCTTTGCTTTTTTAGAGCATTGAATTAGTTTTTATTGTAGAGCTATGTCTTCAGAGAGCTAAGATTTACAGCCCTCTTTAATGTAATTTTATAAGAATAAAAGACAAGCATACTAAAAGATCTGATCCAGTTAACAACATACAGATAATTCAGATTTGTCCAACCTGGTCTTGTCAAGTCAAACAAAACAAAGTCAATCAGTGAGCAGAAGGAGTACTTAAGCTGAAAAAGAGAGTCTGTTTCCTGCTAAGGGACTGGGGCTGGGCAGCCTGTGCCCATTCTGCATTTCAGAGAAAAAACTGCAGGAAATTACTTTTTTTTTTTTTTTTCTATTTTAAGGGTTGAAAAACTACTAACATTCTCTGAGAAACCCCCTGCTTGCTTTCATCTGTGTTGACTTGAAAAGTGCCATGATGGCAGTGCTTGGTAATAGCGTTCTCAAAGAGACTCCAAGTCAGAAAATTGCTATTCGCCAGAGAATCATATTTCCATCTCTCAGCCAATAATAGTATTCATTCTCAGTTTGAAATGATCTCTTGTGCTTGCTGCTGCCACTGAAATTAACAGTTGACTCAACTGGCATTTTCCCTTCAACTGAGAAGCAGCTATGCATATCAGACGTGTGTCCTGGCCCAAGGAGAAGAAAGCTGAGTCCTGGAGCAGGGGACCTAATCAACTAGGTTGTGGATTCCTCCCCACTTTTACTTCCTATGTGACTGCACATGCACCACCAAGTAACGTGATTCCAAGACTTGGGTTGAGCTGTGTGTGGAGGTGATGGAAACTTAGTTCTGCTACTTAGCATACCAACGTTGAGCTGTATACTTCTCCAAGCAAGTCCTGCTTGTGAGCAGCCTTCCCTGAAACTTGCAGGTAATACACCAACTTCATGTCTTATAACAGCTTCTGAAATCTGTCCTCTCACTGAAAGGATGACGGAGAACCAACTGCCCTATTCTTTCTGCCTCATAGGTATTTTAGCTGATAGTACTAAATGTAATGTGCTTCAATGTAGCTAGTGCCATGAGGTAGTCAGGGACATATGAACCTGTTGATGAACAGTTTGTTGAGCAAGGAACTCGCTTTTGCTTTATTAGCTTTATTTTCGTGCTTGTCTGGAGCAACATACGAAAACGTGTTTTCTCTTGAGGAGTTTTGAACTTTTTTTGGTAACAAGACCTGGCTTGTTCTAAGTAAAAACAGAATTCAAGTCCCCAAGTTAGTGGACAGAAATAATGCACTACAATTTACATCTTGGATCACAAGGATTAAAAAAGCAGATTCCTAATATGTTTAATTCCTGGCACAGAAAAGAGAAGTAGAAAACACGGCAACATGTTCATGAGCAGATGCTTGGCTCCCTTTGTCGGGGGCTCATTAGAATGCTGTGTAACCAGACTTTATACAGGTGGACAGAAAAGCCAGTAATTTTAATTAGTGCTTTTTTAGATCTATGTACCCAAGTATCTCTAGGAGCTTGACACTGGGCCAGAAACCAGTCTAATGTTTTAAGTCAATATGTGGGCCTGCTAAGATGCTTGTCTTGTTAGTGACTAATTTATTACTTATTCTCTCCTCAGTTAGTCACATTATTGCAAGTTTGCACAGTGTGAAGTTGCAAGTAAGAGGAGGAACCAGGGCAGAGAAAAAGCTAGGGAAGAAAACTAAAATGGGAAAGATCTCTTATACAATATGGGATGAAAGGAAAAACTTACCAGACTTGTTTCTAGTCTACTGTGAAGTTCAGAAAGGTAAAATGCAAGGAACTGTCGGGGTTCCGTGGACTTATTGCTTATTTCTAAATTAACATTAGATATTCCAGAAATAAAACTCCAAACCAAAAAACCTCCCACCCTAAACAATAGCTGCCATGATCACCTCCTCAGTGAATCTTTGCCCAGTGTACCATGGGTCAAACAGAAAACTGTCTTTGAGTAGCCCTAACCAAGTTCTGTGATCCTTTACTTAGGTTAGCTTGGTTGGGTTTGGTGATGGTCTTACCACACCATGTGGGAGAACTAGAAGAATTCCAATAGGAAGTAACAGAAATGTTTAGAAAGATAGACCTAAGAGGAGGCATTTTGAAAGAGGAATGAGTGAAAAACATCATGAGAGATGTTATGCAAAACATTTTAAAATAGTGAACAGTGAAATCATACTTGATTCTAACATGTGATGAGAGGACATAAAGGTTTAGAACTTTTGAAACTGGTTTAAAAATGCTTCATGAAGCTTTCATGTGCTCAAAAACTTAGGCATCAAGTAAATAACAAATATACAAACAATTTAATCCAACAGTTACTGCCCTAGACCTTCCTGCTAGGTTATCCAATCTAGAGATGGTATTATATTCTCATTCATTGTGACAGAATGGTGTGTCCTGTTAACACATTTAGTGCTCTAATTAGACATATTCTGGGGTTCCATTTTAAAGAACAAAACCTTGCAACTAAAAACAGAACTTTTTTTTTGTATAAACTGAAGAAGTTCATAGAAGAGCCTAGATCAGAAAGAGCTATAAAATTCATTCATGTCCAGTCAGCTTCATCCTTTTAACACCCATAATGACAACTTCTGACAAGAGAGAAAGACACAACTTCTCAAGCAGCCTTTTGCAGCTCTAGGGATACTTTTTTTCCAACAGAAATGTCAGGTAGGTAGGTAAGTACAATACACTTTAGAATGTAATGGCCTGTAAAAACAAAGCCCCACTGTCACAGGTTCTTTGCAGCAGATATTGTAGCACTTGAGATACACTTTACTTGAGATCTGTACTTTACCATTGTTTAAGTGGAGGCATGCTTGAGATATTGGACCAGTTTTTGTCTGGAGAACTTATTGCCACCTTTTTTTTTATGTCAGAAGGCAGATAGTTTCTACACTACCAGTTTAGGAGCATATGCTAGAAACACAGCAGAATACAGTGGAAGCATTTTGGAAGAAAAGCTTTTGTCGATTATATGTATAGAAGTGCCAACAGTTCTTCAAATGGATAGCAACCAAAACTGAACCTCAAGAAATTCAGACTGTTGCGTCCACATAAGCATTCAAAAATTATTCTGCTTAACCAAAACTTGTCCAAACCTCCAAAACTTCTTTGGCCTGGAAATCAGGCTGGAAATGTTACATGATCAGACTTTCTTGTGACTTTTCCAGTGCTCATTTCCTTTTGCCCTCAAAGAGATATCATAAGAATGACTTCTTACAGTGTGGTGTATCTGCAATTAGGATTCTGCTGTTGGCTGTTAACTAAGACTGTTTTGGACTTGTGCAGGGAATGGATTTGCTGCAAAGTCCATCCATAATAATTGCATAGTAGAGACAAATCCAACAGTTTCATTTTAAAACAATTTGAACTGAAATTGAGTTCACTTGTAAGTAAAGTTCAGATTAAGTCTATCAGTAGCAAAATTGCTAACACAACAGGGTTGTTTCTACTTTTCCCTTTGTAATGCCTTACTGTATAATCGTATTTTGAGCTATATTCCTTATGATCCTTTTTATGAAAAAAAAAAAGAAAGCAACTTCGGTTTTCAGTGGTTTTGCAGTGGATTAGGCTAGGAGGGCTGGACAGTGTTGGGGAAATGTATCTGAAAAGGATAAAAAGTGGTACATAGTTACTAAAAGTATGTTAAATATATAGGGCAGGTAAGTCCTAGAGAAAGCACAAAGTTTGTACAGTAAGAATAATTAAAAATAAAGCTGAGAATACTGCATCACTGGGGTAGGATAAATCAGTACTCCAGATCCTGAAGTCAGTGACACTGATCACTGTTTCGTCTGCTGAGAGATAAGATGAAGGACTAGGGCATTAAAACTTACAGAGTCTGTTCTTGTGATTCCTTTTTAATGAACTCAAACATTTAAAATGTTTGACTTTCAAGGTGAATGGAAAAGGCTTCCACGTTGTTTGTATAATGCTCTTTCTATCAAAAAAGGGTCTTCAGAAGTGCCTAAAGACAGAAGTTCCAAATGTTTCAAGGTGATTTAGGTGTCATTTGCAGCATAAGCTGTATCAGAAAAATAGTTTTAAACACCTTCACTTTCAGTTCATTTGAAACTTGGAATTCAGTTCCTACGTAATCTTTGTGTTTTCCAGAATTTTACCTGTATAGGTAAGTAGTTGGTTTCATTTGTTCAGTTCCAGGTCTCCATATTCTTTGGTACTCCATTTTAGTTCTGTGTATTATTAAAAATGCACATCAGTGTTACTTGTACTGAGCGTAGGTGTCACCAGCTGTTTTGTTTCCCACAGTTTTCTGTAAAAGGAAACATCAAGTATATTTTATAGTTCACAGCTTTTTGCTGTCACTACTCTGACTAATATCAGATAGACACATCCTTTGGAATTATTTAGGAAAGGGATTAATTTTTATTTCAACTGATTTCTCATGAAATTGCCCCCAGGAGTAACCACAGTGGCAGGGCTTAGGAAAATAACTCTGTTAAAAAAAAAGAAAAAAAGAAAAAAAGAAAAACCCAAAAGAAGCCAGGAGAGAGTCAGACATTGAGAAACGTCATTATTGATGCCACTTCTCTCTCATCATGTGGGTTCTTTCTGGTTCTGTCATACTCAAGTCTTTGATTTTTTTCAGTAAATTGTTATATATCATACCCTGAGGCGCTTCTGCCTTAAGAGCAGAAATTCATCTTGAAAAGAACCAACTTTCATTAAAAGAACTAATGATCTTAAGTAGTCTAACAACTCCATCAAGCAAGGAGTTTCCCTGACTAGTTATTTGTTGAACTCTGAATAAAATCACTGGGTTTGTATCAATAGAATATCAAGCCGTGACTTCATTCTTCACTCCTCCTCCACTGTTCCTGAGACTCCTCAAAACCAGGAAGCCTAGCTGCACCTAGGTTAGCCACAAGGCTAAAGCAGTTATATTGGTGAACAGATTGCTGCTAAGACAGGAATAATTTAGGCCTCCAAGGAAAAAAAAGTTAGTCTAAAAACCTTTCCAGATCCGAGGGGGGGGGGGGGGGACATGGGGGACGACAGGGCTGGGCAGAAAAGAATCCAAGGAAAGTGCAAAGGATGCTTTAAGATGTATTAATCCCAATGCACTCTGCGTAGAGATATACTCTACAGAATTCAAGATTATTAGGGCAAATCCCACAGAGTGAAGTTCACACAAAGGTTCTCTGCTGCCTTCCCTGACTGATGTGTTCAAATGAAAATCTGACTGGCTACTCTGGTAGGAATTTTCAGTATCTACTTCTGAATTTGCTTTTATATTACTTCTATATTATGTTTCAGTAACTAGGAGCTCATTTTAACCCTAGTTTCCCCAAAATAATAATTCTGGACAAGAAGTCACATGAGATAGACCAGGCAGTACATAAAGCATGGCTATACATGTTACTATGCTTTCCTAGAGCTTATTTTAGTGCCTACGGCAATCAAAGAACCAAGGAAAAGTTCAAACAAGGTATTTCAGAAAAGAACATTGATGTGAGCTTGAAAATGTCATCAGGCAGCAATTGTAATTTCAAGCACACTTTCACTTCTGGAAAAGCACATCAAAGAGCAGGAGTATCATCCTCTTGGGCTGACCTGAGATATTTGGATTATGCTAGTCTAAATGAACAAACACCTAAATAAATAAATATATATATATTAATTAGCTCTGAATCTTGTTATAGGCTGAATCTTGATAGTTTGCAGTTGTTCTTTAAACTCTGAATAAAGGAAAAGAGATTGCAAACAAGTACAGAATGTGATCGAGTTAAAATGCAACTGATCAGACTAAAAACCACTTGCAGGCTCAGAAAGAAATGCATTCAAGCCTTCTGCTACAGCTATAATCCCGTCATGTGAATAGATAGAATGTAAATAATCTGTCAATCCCTGGTAAGGACCTCTTCTAAGAGGTGACGTGAGGGAAAGAAGAAGCAGGGATCTGAAGAGCTAATGGCAATTATTTCATCATTGTCCCTCACAGCTCTGATGGTTACATAATGTCAGTAACATGACTCTCATTCTTAAATAGTTACAATACACAAATAACCTTTGTTTGTTTACGGATTGCTCTCCTACAAAACAAAACCCCTAATATGCAGCATAATTACCTGACTGCTTTTCTGCAGAAGGCAGAATTCGTTGTAGAGCCAAGTCCACCAGACTTGGAAAAGTTTAGAAATGCATAAGAACCAGAGTGACATAGAACAATCCCATCATATTGAAATATCGTATCTTTGCCACTAAATACAACTGAAATTAAAACTATCAATTACCCTTACTACTTTACAGAGTCCAATTTGCTCAACCATATGCACTTGACTAATTGTAATGGACTTACTTGGGCCATTTGTGTGTTACAATGACACATGGATATAACAGTAGCAAGCCCAGATCCATTAACTATAAGTAAATCTTACCTTAACATCAAGAGATGTCAATTCAACTATATACAATTCCCCATCTTCAAATCATGCTCCTTTCTACTTTCCTGCTTTGTCTCCATAAAGGAAAATCTGCCAGGTTTGACATGTCTGTCACTCCCTTCAGTGACAGCAGTGTAGTGGATAGTTTCACTCTAGATACTGCCAGAACACTAAGACTACTTCCACTTCAGTGTGTTTACTGTGAGATCTAAGTGGCTGTGTTTTTTTAAATTATGATACTAAAATATGGGGGAAGGAAATATGTGATGTAGCTGCCTATAGTGTAATTGTACAGAATTCTAAATAGAAATAGAGGCAACAGTGTTGCCTCTACGTGTGGGTAATAATTCAGATACAACTGTTTTAGCAGACTACTTCTTCCCATTCATGTAGAAATGAAGGATACTGGAATCAGAAGAGAGAAGGCTGAATGATATTCCTTCCTGGGAACTGTAGTTTGCTAATTATTCATGCTAGCTTGTAAGAGAGGATAGAGAATTTCACAATGAAAACCATAAGAGCATTGAAGGAAAAGACAAAATTTCTTTGCTTCAAGAGTCTGTCCTAATAAAGTAATTACAGCATTTTAAACTTTCTTGTCACATTCTGTGACATGAGGAAAAAAGTACAACTTAGAAGCTATTGTGCAGCATACAGGAATAATGAAACCTTATGGCAGGATATCTGAGACAGGTATGTGACTAAACCTGAAGTTCTTGAATGTACCTCCAGTATTATTAGTTATGTGTTATAAATTGAAGTTTCTGACACATTTAATGGACAAGCAATTCTGGGGATAAAAGCTTAACTATGTGAGTATGAACATTCGGTAGCTCCTGAAATGCTGCTTTATATTTAGAAATCAAGGTTTCTCACACAAGTATAAGTGAAGTCGGATAGAATTTGCAGGATGTGATAGGACAATGTTGGCTGGAACTAAAAGTGAGGGTGATCTTTCAACACCAGCTCTGTTTTCTGGCTGGGAACCATTTTTATTCCCACTGGGAACAGTTTCAGTGGAGAAGAAAGATGAAAATTCTAGGTAGGCAAAGCAAAAGGCATAGCTAGAGCCCTGTTCCTCTAGATGTCTGTCATGGGCAATACTTCAAATATGAGGACAGTAGCTCAGGTTTTTTGGCATCTTCATTTTTCTTAGTAAGGACTATACTAACTATTTGGTAACATACAGTTGTATAAGCATGGAAGGTAGGCGGAGGGTATAAAATGCTAAATCAGTCTGAAAAATTAATTTTTCTTTCCTCAAAGATGAATCTTTGAAAGCTTTTGATTTTGTACTTGGTTTTGTTCTTTCTTTTTTGTTTTTAGTTTGTCATCCGTGCCAAGTGAGAAGCAGGATTTGACAGAACTGACTCAGGTTGTCTGCGCAGGTGCAAATTCTCTGCTGTCATTTAACTTCTTAAAATGTCATAAATTCAGGAGCTCAATGCAAACAGAAGTACAGGAAAAAGAAATCTGTAGAGTGGTTCTTAAGAGTGACAAACAAAAGAGGCAATGTCCCATGTCCTAATAGCAATCTTTTTTAGACAGCTTGAATAGTACAGTTTACCTGACCTGTTTAAATCTCTTTATCAGGACATAGTATCTATTATAAATAAAGAGAAATACTTCTTTCACTAAAAAATCCAAAACCTTCCTCAAAAAAAAACCAAAAAACTCATGAGGTGACAGAACTATAAACAGTCTGGCTATGGACATTGCCTTTTTTTTGTGTTTCTCTTTTCCTGGTTGGCAAGAACAACTCCCTGGATTCAGAAATATGTTGTGGACCTAAGTACATATCTCCATATCATTTCAACCTGGAACACTAGAAACAGCTACAGCTGGGAACTTGAACAGGCACAATAGTGGAGGGAGTGATTTTGTTTCCTTTTAATTAGGCCAGGTCGGAAAAAATCCTTACCAAGTGGTGTTTCATTGGAATTTGATGATTTGGCCAATTTAGAACTTTTCACAGTTTAATTCCAAAGGGTCTGACAAACCAAAGCTGGGTTAGCATTTTCCATAGCCAGAGACATAAGCATGGATTCTTTAGCATTAGATGCCAGATCAATATTCTTTTCCATAGCCTCTGTCAATCTGTCAATAAATTGCATATATGGCTCAGTAGGTCCCTGCTTTACTGATGTATATGAAGGATTAGGTTTTCCCGCTTCCGGCACGGCTTTCAGAGCAGCTGAAGCCAATTGCTGTGCTTGCTGTAAAACTTCAGTTTTCATACAAGCTTGTACTCCATCAGGGTGAAATTATCCCTTTCCCAATAACATTTCAGATGAAACACTGTGCAAAGGCTGATGAGGATTACACTCTAAATTCTCATCTGCAGCCCTTGCAGCAAGCTCCTCAAACCCACTTTTAAAATGTAGGAGCTGTGAAGGAGCTAATAAAATTGCAGCCACTCTGAGACAATCACTTGGAGTAACATTACTAGAAAAGAAAGCAGGTAACATTTGCTGTGTATATGAGGAAGAAAACCCATACTGAGTAATTGCTCCCTTAATTTCTTTCATAGCTTTCCAGTCCATAGGAGTCCAGACAGACTGTCCCTGAGAATTTATAATAACAGGGAATGCAGCGGGAGCAACTATCAGTAAAATAGTGCTGCCTATGATTGCATCCTGAATGCAGCCTCGCCATCTCATGGCACTCGGATTGGCTTTACTAGATGTAGGAGTCTGTGGTAACGGCACATCACACGGACTGATCTTATCTGATTTTTCCGGTTTTTCTGGGGCTTGCTCCCTCTCCTCCCCCAACTTGTCCAGATGGTCCCACAAGTCCTGCAATTGCTTATCTAAGGATTTTGTCCATTGCCCCCAGTTCCACTCATTTTGCAGCTCCAGTGGGAGCAATGCAAGTGGTGGTGTATGTGGCGGAGGTGGGTATTTATTTGGAGTTACACTCTCCTCCTTAGGAGACTCCCACCCCGGCAAAAATTCGTGGAGATTAAGTTTAGGGGCAGTAGTAGCATGAAAAGGGTTAACATCAGTTTGTTTCAGTTGCTCAGTAGCCGCTACTGGCTCCTGAGTATCAGCTGGAGCTACCGCCGGTAAAGGCGTTGTCGACACAGGATAGGGGAAAGGCGCAGGGTCCTCAAACTTTCGTACTGTACTGCGCGCCGGTTTTTGACCAGAATGTTTTATGCCCGAAACAGACGACCCTACCATGGCTGTAGCACCGGGTGCTGAATCTAATGTAGGTGTCAAGCCCTGCTGTTGTGAAGGCGAGTCAGAGAGAGCTGTAAAAACGGATTTTGCCGCCTGTTTCTCAGCCTTCATTGCGGCTAGAGTCCCTTTTAGTAGTAACCAGGGAGCAGCCTCCTTAAACCCACAAGTAACTTGATCCCACAGGCATGCCCCAATTTTTTTCCAAGTCCCAAGATCAAAAGCTTCATTAACCCCCTTGATCAGTTCTTTTTCTTTACTCCAGAGCAACAATCTTTTTAACAGATTATCGTAATATTCTATCCCTCTCACTGAGAGGATATGCTGGAAGAGCTTAAGGATGACCATTTTTTCTTTACTTAATTGATTCCCCATCCTAACCCTCTTCCAGACCCCGTTGGCTGTTACCTTATTTCCACTGCACAGTGTCTTCTGGGCTCACTAGGCTCCGTTCCGAGGCGACTACCTCCCGATCCTGGTCCTGCCGGATCGAACCCAGCCGACATCCCTGTGGCTCCGCATTTTACACTTTCTTCGGTGCCACGCGCTTTAATTCCCTCAGTTTCAATATGAAAAATATGGGGGGCCCCACGTTGGGAGCCATTTGCCGCAGAAAATACATGGACTCAGTCAGAGATCAACATGATCAGACAAAAAGCCATTTAATACAAAGCCTTAACCCCTTAAATACTGTTTCTTACATGCACTTACAGTGATCTGGCATATTATGATTGGATACATGTCTTGAAGATGCTTAGTGACTAACATATAATTGGTTAAGCACAAGTGTGAGAACTTGACCTCGAAAGCTTGCCAACAGTCCACAGTTCTCATTAACTCAGTGAATTCCAGCTTCTTCTTATCTTGCTTGTTTAGGCTTCCTTGGGCCTCTCATCACCTTGCTGTATATTTCAAGATTATTCAGAGTTTATGTACCAAGTGTCCATTCTCCTGTGAGAACACTGTCTCCACATGGCAGTGATTTCCGTTTTTCCTGTGGTGTAAATTTGTTAATTTCACTTTTCATTTTGACCAAGGAATCAGGATTCTATTGTGATGTTTTACAAATGCAGGATGTAAAAATACGTGGACAACAAGTAGACTCTGTTGAAGACACGACTGTCTTTATGCATTTTCTGGATTGTGTTTATTAATGACAATAGTCCTCGTGTAAGTAGTTCCTACAAAGTGGAATTTTAATGTTTAATGTTCCTTGATATCAGAATCCTACAGAAATAAAAATAATAATTCTTTTTCTCAGTTTTTTGTTGCTTTGACGTTTGTGTTTATTCACATTGAAGAAATAGAACGAAAACACTCAGAATATTCTATTAATGGGGACAGAGCTCTTGCACTGTTTTGGGAAAGACAGCTAGTGGACTCCAGACTACACAAATACAGGTTCCCAGCAGTCTGCCTCATGGGCTGCCAACACGAGACAAGAACTGATGTTTAAAAATCTGCCTGGCTATGAGACTCAGATTGGAGCTTGCCTATGGTTTGTCAGACCCTTTGGAATTAAACTGTGAAAAGTTCTAAATTGGCCAAATCATCAAATTCCAATGAAACACCACTTGGTAAGGATTTTTTCCGACCTGGCCTAATTAAAAGGAAACAAAATCACTCCCTCCACTATTGTGCCTGTTCAAGTTCCCAGCTGTAGCTGTTTCTAGTGTTCCAGGTTGAAATGATATGGAGATATGTACTTAGGTCCACAACATATTTCTGAATCCAGGGAGTTGTTCTTGCCAACCAGGAAAAGAGAAACACAAAAAAAAGGCAATGTCCATAGCCAGACTGTTTATAGTTCTGTCACCTCATGAGTTTTTTGGGTTTTTTTTTGAGGAAGGTTTTGGATTTTTTAGTGAAAGAAGTATTTCTCTTTATTTATAATAGATACTATGTCCTGATAAAGAGATTTAAACAGGTCAGGTAAACTGTACTATTCAAGCTGTCTAAAAAAGATTGCTATTAGGTATATCTTAATATTCCCTGGAAGATTAACTGCTTTATAAATGACATTTTTACAGATTATTTTAAGTATGAAGGGTTGTGCATATGTGCTGACTTTTAATATCTGCTTGTTAACTCTCAAAGTGAATCAGCAATTTATTTTGCTGATATTTAGTATGTGAAGTCATTTCTGAAATATAGAGATTTTTATCTGAGGAATATTAAAAGATATTCTAGAACCAGCAGTACCTAATGCTCCACACACAGCCACTACCTCTGGACTAGGATGTCGAAGGAAACTCCAAAAATACAAAGATAGATTTTAAAGAGAAGTGCATACTGAGTTCTTCAGAAAATCTGCTTGTACATGTTAAAAGACTGATGGGTGTTACGCAGTTTGTACATCACCTTCATTAGATACCTTATTGTAAATGGAATTTTTCTGAGAAGATGACCCTATGATGACAAGAACCAAAACAGAAACATCATCTTGATTAACTGACTACATCTCCTAGCTAGGAATTGATCTATTTATTTATGTATTTAATTTATTGGCTCTTGTATTATAGCTCTGGCAGGTAAAGGACTCCCATGTAAGGGATAGTGTGTATGCAGTGTGTCTTTCTGCACAGAGATCGGGGTCTATATTGATAATACCTATGACTTCAGCTGCTCCACATCTATTCATGCTGCAAGTCCTTGTGTAGAGTCTTGCAAAGGTGTCTTGTGTGAGAGCCTGATCTCTGCAGGTTTGAAAACACAAACTGTCTGGCTTAACCCAAGAGACTGCTCCTGCTTCAGATCCAGAGTAATTAGATAGAGAGAGGAAGCTCAGCAAAAGGAGGATGCTCAATGGAGTGACATTGATTTTTGCAAGTGGTGACCTCTTTCAGGCTTCAGGAAGACGAGCCCCTTGAGTGGGCTCAGTGATTTTGTTTGCTGCTAGGGAACTCTGTACAAAAGCCCACGTGTAAAGGATGTACAAACTTCTGTTATGTGTTATGTTTCAGGGGCATGTTAGTTAGAGGGGAATTTAACTTGTTCTTTTTTGTTTTTTATCTTGTTTTGGCTTCTCTCTACTTGACTGCTGCACATGTGGCACAGCCCATATCTTTTGAAAGTCCCTTACCTCCCAAGATGTCCTGGAGATTATCTTGTGCCTGATGCACTAGCAGCCATCAGACAGCAACTGGCCAGTTCCAGATTATGCATCTGGCTGCTTAATGATAGCTAAGGAGCATACAGCTGATGTACATGGGAAGGACTGGCCTGTCCCTGTTCTGTGAAAGAACCAGCTGTTGGAGCTTGCCAAAGCCTCACTTTACTGTTGTGAGCTATAACACTAACTGGTTTTGAGCAAGTCACTACTAAAGCCAGCTAGGAAATAAGCATTTCAGGGGTGAAGCTGGATGGCTGGATAGTCAGTAGTATTCTGGGGAATAATTTGCAAATGTAACTATATGGGGCTGCATGGATGTATCTTGCCAGTATTGGTGGCCATCATAAACTGGCTAAAAGTTTCTTGTCCATGCCTAAAAATGATGGACCATCGGCTCGGTATATGTCTGAATAAAAACAACACTGGAATGTTAGTGGGTGTCACAGCTGTGTCGCTCCAGTGCATCTTCCTGACTGTGCTAAAGTATACAGTCTAGTGTTTATGGCTAACAGGGGAGCTGTGAAAACATCTGATGGATAACTCGCAGCCAATGTACTTACAGTGGGAAGGCTTGGTCCTATGGTTAGGTGGCCCAGCCAAAAACAATGATCGGAGATAGATAACACTTCTGACACCCAACTGAGCCTTCACTAACAGACCTTTTGAGACACAAATATCTTAGATCAAGATTCTGTCATGATACAACCTGACTGAAGTGAGAAACTTCCAAGAAGTCTCCATATTAGCCAGGGCTGTTTCGTGCAAGCTAAAGATTGATGACAAAAAATTGCTTGCCAATGTGATACAAATATCCACTGACTAAATGTGCCTTCTCAGCATGCTGGTTTTGCTGGGGAGTCATATTTTTGAAGTCTCAGGAAATATGTAACCCAAACAAAAAGAAGTCATAACCCTGTGGAATGTTTAAGGGAGATGACCTATTTCTAACACAATCTGGTTTTCTGCAAAACTCGGATCCAGAGGAACCCGTATGGATTTTGTTCATCCATAGCAACAGTCATGTGAGCTGACTGTATTTCATGCAGTTCTTTGCATTACAAAAACAACGCTTTGCCATTTGCTCTACGCAGGGGGCCCCCTCTGCCAGGTAAACTGCATTTGATTGTGTCCATTGCAGTCTATAATGGCTTCATTCTGAGACAGTTTTGTGTGCCTGTACTAGCATTTGGTGCCCAGAATTGGAGGCATCCAGGAATGCTTTCCTAGAAAAAAACACTAGAGCACAGGTTTCATTTTTTTAAGTAATTAATACATGACAAGGCTAAGTAAGCATGACAAGGCTAAGTAAGCAAGACAGTGAGACAACATGGAAAGGAGATTACAAGATGGTCTTAGCCTGAGTCACATTGGTAAAGAGCCTCACCTTAGCCTAGAGATTAGGTTAGGAAGAATGGAATTGTTAGCAAGCACCCAATCACACACACTGGTTGTGTGACTCTTGTATTTCACGGTTTGGTTGGCCAGGTTCAGAAGCTCTTTTTTTTTCTCCTGATTAAAAATGAGGGTGCCTCAGTCAGAAATCTGAGGTGAGTGCCTACTGCTTCAATGAGAAGCATTAGAAATAAAATATTTTGGTTTGTTGGTTTATTTTGGCTTTTCTTTGCTTGGATCTTTGACAGGGTGTCCTGGGTTTAGCAGTAGCAGTCAATTTTTCTCCTTCTAGTTACTGGACTGCTCTTATCTCAACTCATGTGAGTTACATTCTTTCAGTTCTCCTCCCCATCCCTCCGGGAGCAGAGGGGGAAGGGGAAGGAAAGAAAGGCAGGGGGGAGTAGAAACTGTGTGGCTGACTGGGTTTAAACCACGACAGTTCTTTTTGGTGCCCAACGTGGGGCACGAGGGGTTGAGATAACGACAGATCTGTCCGGAGTGTGTCTAATCATATTTGTGATAAGCATTCATTGTTTTAGATTAATAGTCACTTTCACAATGCTGATTTATTGGCTCTCGAAGTTCTCCCTCTTGATCTCATAGTTTCAGTATATCGTACCTTACTTAGAGCCGGTATTTGATGTATTAGTGTTTTTCAAGTGTGGGGCTTGGGCTAAGGTTCTTGTCTCATTGTACTTTATGGTAATGGCTTGTAATACAGTAGAATCATTGCTCATGAAACTGATCTGGCTTATGTTCCCAGTGTGGTCACCACCTTTATACGTTGGGAGGTATATAATAAAAGTGCTTAGCAATTACACATCTTTTTTTTCCTTCTCAGGTGATCAACCTGTGAAGGAGACATTCTTTTACCTTCCCAGTCGTCGTGTCCGTGTTCCTCCCCACCCCAACTGTTTACAGCATCATTTGAGAGTTTTGAAGTTTTTTAATGGCCTTTTAATGCTGTTGAGTCCTGTTTGCTGATCGTGATGGGGATCACCATGTTGGCATGCATACAGAGTGTGTTTTGCCCATGACCATTTCGTCTGATTTCAAGAGTTAAGCAGAGTCAGGTATGGGTCTTGACTGGGGTTAAACGACGATATAGGAGGACCAAGAGATTTTCCCTGAGGCTGGACAGCCATGAGTGGCAGGGTGTGTGGGATAGTATGGGCAAGTATCTAGGTCAGTGGGCCCCTCCAGTGCTTTGGAATTTCATCACCGAACAAGTGCAAAATCCGGAAAAATTAGTAAAACACTTAAATGACGCGTGTGGTCATTCTGGCCATACCAGAGACGGACAAATCATGGCAACATGCTGGGGCTTGGCCTATGCTTACAGGGCCTTGTTCAACACTATCCAGCACCTTCAAAAGGAAAAAAAAATCCCTGGATCTGAGGGCAAAGCAACAGACAGCGCAGCTACTCCAGCTCCAAGCACAGCAGCTACACCACCCCCAGCGACAAGTACAGTTGCTACCCAAACTTTGGCTGCAATGGACAGTGCAGCTACCCCAGCGACAAGTACAGCAGTTACTCAAACTTCGACTGCAACAGACAACACGGCTACCCGAGCTCCAAGCGCAGCAGCTACACCATCCCCAGCAACAAGTACAGTCACTACTCAAACCACAGTGATAATCACTGCAGCTAAACCAGAGGACCAATTCATACCAGTATCGGTTGCCCCTGTACACAAGAGAAAAAGAAAAAAAGAGGCAAGAAGAGTGAAGCAAGATGAAGAAATAATGTATTCACCACCCAGTCCAGCATCTGATCAGGAGTCATCATCACATGATGAAGAAGGACAAGAAGAGGTGACTTCTCAACCTCAGACCTCAACCGGGCTATGGAATATGCGAAAAGATTTTACCTGTCAACCAAGGGAGCACATCATCACCTGGTTGCTCCGCTGCTGGGACAATGGGGCCCATAGTCATAGAATCATAGAATCATAGAATAATTAGGGTTGGAAAGGACCTTAAGATCATCTAGTTCCGGCCCCCCTGCGGTGGGCAGGGACACCTTACACTAAACTAGAAGGTACAGAACCCAAACAGCTGGGATCACTTGCTAGAGAAGGGGGGATTGACAAAGCAATTGCAAGATAGAAAAGGTCCCTCAGTCTTTGGAGGCAGCTCTTGGCAGCTGTGAAAGAAAGGTTTCCATACAAAGACGATGTTATGAGTTGTTCAGCCAAGTGGACTACTTTAGACAAAGGCATCCAGTTTCTGAGGGAATCAGCCATCGTAGAGATGCTCTATCACATCAAGTCGAATAACGGGGATATACCCATAGACCAAGATGAAGTCGAATGTACATGACCCATGTGGCAAAAACTTACACGGAATGCACCGTCATCATATGCCCATTCATTAGCAACAGTAACCTGGAATGACAGTACCACTAACAGTGGATGAAATGATGCATAGACTCCGAGAGTTGGAAGACAATCTCACCCCTTCCATCATCTCAGCTGTGGAAAAACTGTCCCAGGATCTCAAACAATTGAGGGGCAATCTACCTGATTTATCCAGCTCCTCACGTGTTCCAGCACATGTCTCAGCTATTAACAAAAGGTGTCCTATTGTTCGAGAGGGAAGATACAGGAGGTATACGCCACGGGCCACCCTATGGTTTTACCTGCGGGATCACGGAGAAGACATGACAAAGTGGGATGGAAAACCTACTTTAGCTTTGGAGGAACAGGTGAGTGAATTGAAGAGGGGAGCAAGGGCCAAGACTGATCATCCCATGAGAGCTGAGGCTTCAGTCTCTGGTGAGCAGATTCCCAGATGGAGTGGAAGAGCTGATCTTACTCCAGCTCCTGTGATAACAAAGAATAATCCCTTTCAACATGACTTAAGTGTCCAACGTTGTGATGACTATTAGAGGGGCCCTGACTCCAGCCAGGTGGAGGTAGGGGACAATTGGATTTTCCGGACTGTGTGGATCAGATGGCCTGGCACATCAGTCCCACAGAAGTATAAGGCTCTAGTAGATACCGGTGCACAGTGTACCCTGATGTCACCAAGCTGTCAAGGGGGGGAACCCATCTATATTTCTGGAGTGACAGGAGGATCCCAAGAGTTGACTGTGCTGGAGGCTGAAATCAGCCTGACTGGAAGGGAATGGCAAAAGCACCCCACTGTGACTGGTCCAGAGGCTCCATGCATCCTCGGCATAGACTACCTCAGGAGAGGGTACTTCAAAGACCCAAAAGGGTACTGATGGGCTTTTGGTATTGCTGATTTGGAGACTGGGGAAATTGAGCAGCTGTCCACCTTGCCTGGCCTCTCAGAGGATCCTTCTGCTGTGGGGTTGCTGAAAGTCAAAGAACAGCAAGCGCCAATTGCAACCACAACAGTGCACCGGCAGCAATATCTCACCAACCGAGACTCCCTGATTCCCATCCATCAGCTGATCTGTAGACTGGAGAGTCAGGGAGTGATCAGCAGGACCCTCTCAACCTTTAATAGCCCCATGTGGCCAGTGCAAAAGTCTAACAGAGAGTGGAGACTAACAGTGAACTATCGTGGCCTGAATGAAGTCACACCACCATTGAGTGCTGCCATACCGGACATGCTAGAACTTCAGTGTGAACTAGAGTCAAAGGCAGCCAAGTGGTATGCCACGACTGATATTGCCAATGCATTTTTCTCTATTCCTTTAGCAGCAGAGTGCAGGCCACAGTTTGCTTTTACTTGGAGGGGTGTCCAGTTCACTTGGAACCGACTGCCCCAGGGGTGGAAACACAGCCCTACCATTTGCCACGGACTGATCCAGACTGCACTGGAACAGGAGCAAGCTCCAGAACACCTGCAATACATTGATGATATTATTGTGTGGGGCGATACAGCGGAAGAAGTCTTTGAGAACGGGAGGAAAATAATCCAAATCCTGCTGAAAGCCGGTTTTGCCATAAAACGGAGTAAGGTCAAGGGACCTGCACAGGAGATTCAATTTTGGGAATAAAATGGCAAGATGGATGTAGACAGATCCCCACAGATGTGATCAACAAGATAACAGCAACGTCTCCACCAACTAATAAGAAAGAAACACAAGCTTTCTTGGGTGCAGTGGGGTTCTGGAGAATGCACATCCCAAATTACAGTTCGATTGTAAGCCCTCTCTACCATGTGACCCGGAAGAAGAATGATTTTAAATGGGGCCCTGAGCAACAACAAGCCTTTGAGCAACTTAAACGCGAGATATTTCATGCAGTAGCCCTTAGACCAGTCCGGATCGGGCCAGATGTAAGAAATGTACTCTACGCCACAGCTGGGGAGAATGGTCCTACCTGGAGCATCTAGCAGAAAAATCAAGGGGAGGCTCGAGGTCGACCCCTCAGTTTTTGGAGTCAGGGATACAAAGGATCTGAGGCCAGCTGTACCCCAACTGAGAAAGAGATGCTGGCAGCCTATGAAGGGGTTTGAGCTGCTTCGGAAGCGATTGGCACAGAAGCACAGCTCCTTCTGGCACCCCAATTGCCCGTGCTGGGCTGGATGTTCAAAAGCAGGGTCTCCTCTACACATCATGCAACTGATGCTACATGGAGTAAATGGGCTGCACTAATTACACAACGAGCTCGAATAGGAAATCGCAGTCGTCCAGGCATTCTAGAAGTCATCATGGACTGGCCAGAGGGCAAAGATTTCGGAATGTCACCAGAGGAGGAGGTGATGCGTGCTGAAGGGGCCCCACCTATAATAAACTGTCAGAAAGTGAGAAGCAGTATGCCTTGTTTACTGATGGGTCCTGCCGTATTGTGGGAAAGCATCAGAGATGGAAGGCAGCTGTATGGAGTCCTCAACGACAAGCTGCAGAAACTGCTGAAGGAGAGGGTGAATCGAGTCAGTTTGCTGAGGTGAAAGCCATCCAGCTGGTTTTGGACATTGCTGAATGAGAAAAGTCGCCAGTACTTTATACTGACTCATGGATGGTGGCAAATACCCTGTGGGGGTGGTTGCAGCAATGGAAGCAGAGCAACTGTCAACGCAGAGGTAAACCCATCTGTGCTGCTGCACTGTGGCAAGATATCGCTGCCCAGGTGCAGAACCTGGTGGTGAAGGTACGCCATGTAGATGCCCATGTACCCAAGAGTCGGGCCACTGAGGAACACCAGAACAATCAACAAGAGGATAAGGCTGCTAAGATTGAAATGGCTCAGATGGACTTAGATTGGCAACATAAAGGTGAATTATTTTTGGCCCGGTGGGCCCATGACACTTCAGGCCATCAGGGCAGAGATGCAACATAGAGATGGGCCCGTGATCGAGGAGTGGACTTAACAATGGACACTATTGCCCAGGTTATTCATGAGTGTGAAACATGTGCTGCAGTTAAACAAGCCAAACGATTAAAGCCTCTTTGGTTTGGAAGACGATGGCTGAAGTATAAATATGGGGAGGCCTGGCAGATTGACTACATCACACTCCCATCGACCTGCCAAGGCAAGCGCCGTGTGCTTACCATGGTGGAAGCAACCACCGGACAGCTGGAAACATACGCTGCGCCCCACACCACTGCCCGGAACACTATCCTGGGCCTTGAGAAACAGATTTTGTGGCCACACGGCACCCCAGAGAGAATTGAGTCAGACAACGGGACTCATTTCCAGAATAAACTTATAGACACTTGGGCCAAAGAGTATGGCATTGAGTGGGTATATCACATCCCCTACCATGCACCAGCCTCTGGGAAAATCGAACGGTACAATGGGCTGTTAAAAACTACACTGAGAGCAATGGGTGGGGGAACTTTCAAGCATTGGGATACACACTTACCAAAGGCCACCTGGTTGGTCAACACCAGAGGATCTGCCAAGAGGGCTGGCCCAGCTCAGTCAGAACTTTTACGTATTGTAGAGGGGGACAAAGTTCCTGTGGCGCACATGAAGAATTTGCTGGGGAAGACAGTCCAGGTTATTCCTGCTTCAGGTAAGAGGCAAACCCACTTGTGGGATCGCTTTTGCTCAGGGACCCGGCTATACTTGGTGAGTAATGTGGGAAGATGGGGAAGTCCGACGTATACCTCAAGGGGATTTGATTTTAGGGGAAAACAGCCAATGAACTTAATTGTATGCTGTTGCCTGCTGTCTAATACTTCTATAGCTGATCAACTAGATGTCTTCAGGTCACTAGCGAATATTAAAATAGCTGGTGTGAATGGGCATAGAATCAATGGAGACTCTTACTGCTGTAGTCACTGCCTGTGTAGATAGATGTAGTTAGAGCATTTTAATTCCGTGTTGTGCAGCTGACCTTATGCTCTTGACATGTGGCTTAGACTTCCTCTTGGACATGATCTATCACTTCTGGTTCAAATGCAGGTAAAAAGTAGCAGATGACTTAAGCACTGAAAGAGGTTCTCATTATTGTATGAATGGCTGACAGTGTAAATGTCTATAAGCAGCTTCATTTTGTTTTTTTGTGAATTAAACCTATGTCTAAATCTGGTGTCCATTTTGGCTTTGAGGAGGCATCCATGGGAGTTTACTGAAGGCAGGACAAGAAATGCAAAGGCAGTTTTAGTCCTCATTCCAGCATTATAGGAAGGGAACACTTAAAACTAGCCACATGTGGTACGTGTGCACAGGAACTGAGACTGTGTACTTGGCAGTGTAGAAATTAGTAGAAAGAGAAATCTATCTGAAAAAAAAGATGACAACTAAGACCTTAATTATGAAATGCAAGCTCTATAGGCAAGCTTTTGCCAGAAAAACTGTAATGCAGTCTGTCACATATTGTGAGCCAAACCCACATAGAAACTCGAAGTCTTTTTATTGTCCCTAAATCACATGTAAAGTTGAGGAGTAATGAATTTGAATAAATGGCCCCTGATCACACCAAATGAATTTGAGGATTAACATAGGTTTTTTTTCCTGAAAGAAAATCAAATGCCTTAGAAACAAGACTGTCTTTCCTCTCAAGTAAAATTTAATTGAGTTTAAAATTTTATCCTCCATAGTTGACAATATTTATGATTTATAATTGTCAAATATTTAAGATAATAAGAAGCCCTTATTTCTTATTATCTTGTGATGTAAATGGACAAACACAACTGTTAATTCATAACTAAAAATGTTCTTGGATGTATAAGTTTGGATTTATTTTTTTCCAGAGACATTAAATTCCCAGTGCAACATTTATGATGTTTCCCCTATGCCAAGCTCAGTGTCATCATTGCGTCAGAATTGCCGCTGACAGGCAGAATAAAAGATTGCAGTCAGTTTCAGAAGTATATCTTTACAGCTTTCTTGTTGCTGGTTTTATTTTGTTAGCAATCCAGTTTTAAATTTCAATTTTGTCTTTCATTTTTCCATGTGTTTAAATTGGAATAAAAGCTGTAGCTTCTTGCCTTACTGCCTTGAGTGAGGAAGCATCGTCCACAATAAAATTCATTTTTCACAGATATTGTAGTGGGCTCTGGACTCACTACAACTGCTCAGGAGTGAGACCTTGATGCTGTGATATAGACACCAAAACATCAGTTCAGTGCTGAGTAGCAGTTCAGCAAGCAAACAAAATGATAGGCTTCTTTTGGAATGAAAAAAGAAGTAGAAAACACCATTATGCACAGTTCATTCACAACCTGAATGATGCATGCAGTTCTCTCTCTATGTGAAAAATATTATTTGAGAACCTAAGAAGGCACAGATAAGAGAAACAGGGACAACCAGAGGTATGGAGCAACTTGCATAGGAAAAGCAATAGAGAAGGCTAGGGCTCCTCCGGCCTCAGGAGTGATACAGAAGAGGTCTACAAAATCATGAATGGCATGAGGAGATTTGGTAGTGATCAAAACTGAGCAGAGTTTTCTCCAGCATGAAAACTGAAGGCCAACAAATGAAGCTGGTAGGAGCCTAGTTCAAATCATAAGTAGGCAATACACCTGAAAGAGTGGTTGTCCCATCATAAGACACTGCGGACATAAGAAAAGTACACAGGTTCAAGGGAACACTAGCCAAGTATTTGGAACAGAGGGCCCCCAGAGTTCCTGAATAGGTTAAATCACAGGCTAAGAAAATCTCCTGAGTTGAAATCAGCTGCAGGGTGAAAGAGTATGAAGAGAGGAAATAGCTTCTATCCTTTCTCTACTATGCTTTATGTGTCCAGTTATGACCACAGAATATTTGATTAGCTAGATATTTGGTGTGAATCAGCATTGCATTTTTACAAGCTAACAAGGCCCTAACTGTTTGTGTGACACAGAAACAATTATTGAGACTCCAGCTTCTGTAAGATTTTATTGTTTTATATAGAATTTGGGAAAAATGCTGTATTTCTTGGGCTGTACAGTTATGGGATCTGCAGTGTGCATAAGGTGATCAGAGATATACGTCCCTCTCATTACCAGCTTTACAGAGTCTGAAGAGTTAGTTAGGAATGTATACTTTCTAGTCTGTGTCTTCACAAATGTACAGTGAATTACCAAACTAAGCTGGTGCTTAAAAGAGATCTGTGAGGAGGAGTGAATTCAACATTGCATTTCATAGCCTCAGAATCATAACTGTGAAGTCCTGCTATTTTCATGTCACTTGCTTTGCACACAAGGCTTTATGAATGTTCAGAGCATCCTTCTGTGTATAAGGATATGAGAAGTCGAGTATTATTAAAACCCCTATTTTCATCTAGTTGTGAACTGAATATTCTTCCTGGCAATAAAATCAACATCTAAAATTATCATTTGAAGAGAGGAAGAAATGGGTTCCATATGGGGATAATTATGTGGTCTCCTCTTGAAGTAATGCAGAAATCGCTACCCTGATGGAAGAGTCAGGGATAATTTGTTTATTTAGCTTTATTTAGGCATCACAACACTAAAATAGGTCAGAAGGAATCTAACCCAGATATTTTATGTCTTGATTATTGGTTATGAATGTTAACAGTAAGATTCAGCTAAGACAAACTTACTGTGAGTCCTATTAACTTGCTTTCTGAGGCATCACCTCTTATGGTGAAAGGATTGTTCTGTCTCTGTGCTCAACTCAGCCCTTGGTTTCTTTAGTGAAATATTCAGTATAGGTGCCAATTGTGGCAGAGGTTTTAGTGGTGTGGGTTCCTGTCCATGGGATCATCAGATCATTGACCAAACCTGACTTGGTAATGACCACTTGGTAAGTGACCTACAGTGGATTTGAGCTGGTGACCTTAATGTGGAAGGGTCTGAATGTTGCTTCTAATCTCTGGAGGATTTAATTGCTGGGTTTTTATTCTAAAATAAACTCTGTTCAACCTCAGACTTCTCTCTCAGGCATGGTTGTGACAGTAATATTTTCTTCATAACCTTGAACTACTTTGTATCTTTCACAGTGCTGAAGTTGATTTTCTCCATCCTTTCATTCAGAAATAATCTTCATATACTTTTAGTTCATAGAATTATATTAGAAAACTTTACTTTCCAGCTCATGTTTATAAGAACAAGAAAGAGTTTTAAGAACTATATTCTGTACCCTTGAGACAAACACATGCACTATATAATGGGAACAGCCCTAACTTCCTTTCTCCAGAAAAGCCTAAATCAACAAAACTTTTGCCTGAGGAACTAGCACAGGACTGGATCAAATATTTTGATGTTTCTGATTGCAGAAGCACACAAGAAGGGAAAGAGAAAAAAATCAATCTTAATCTCTAAGATTAAGTTGTGTAGCCCTAATTGAGTCTAAATGTGTATCAGATATGCTGATTTCAAGCCCACACTGGTTATTTGGAAGCACATTTTAAAAGATGCTGTTGTCTTTGAGTGTTTTTTCAAGTAACATTTGTGTACTGATGGCAGTTATCAACCCTTCACTGAAATCTTCTCATTGCATTATCAAAGTAAAAAATGAAGGTGAACACTAAATTGTTGGTGTATTCAGAATAAATGAACTTTCTTAAACTGACAGTATTGTTAAAGACATAGTTATTTTCCCCTTGTTTTTCATAGCAAGATATTCAAACTTTTACGTTAGAAAATATTGGACTTTATAAAACCTCTGGGGGGGTGATAGACATTCTGGAGAGTTTTTATTTCTATACATTACTTGTTCATGGCATAGGGAGGGAAATTTCACACTGAAATCTGCCTGAAACTGTGTATGGCTTATACATCCAGGCATAAAACTGAAAAAGTTACTAACCATTCACTGAAACACATACCTTGATCAGACTGAATGCAATAAATCAGTGTCTTCTACAAGTAATGATCCAGAATAAAATATTGAGTAAAACAAAACCCAAACCAATTCTTAAATGTCTGCAAATTTGTTAAATAGATTAAGGAACTAGACATATAACCCTTCTCCTGTATAAATTATAGCATGGGTACTGTAACTTCCCAGAGATTCAATACTGCCGTATTTGCTTACTGAAAGTTCTCCATGTCTTTGATCAAAATGGCCAGTGTTCAGCATCTGGTCAAATACTCAGCATATTTTGTATAGCACAGCCAGGAAAATGCATTTTTAATTACAGACCCATGAAGACTTTGCGGTTAAGAAGGAAAAAGAATCAAAAGTTTCCTCTGAAGTCAAGCTGGCTGACTGATGAAGTGAAGACATGTAGGAAATGAGCAAGCATATATATTAGATTGTATATTTGTGTATTTTTAGATACTATACAAAACTGAAATCATCTTTGGAAGGCTGACTTGCAAGACAGAAAATCTGGCAATGGCATGGAATATGCTGAGCTTTGTTTTCAATGTAAAGTCTAGGCATTTTTCCTACAAAGCAAATATCTGTCTTACGAGGTCAGAAACATTTTTGTATCATACATCTGCTCTATAGCCTTAATCCAAGCGTGCTGTACTGTTCAGAGGGAAGCAGATTGGAATTCTTCTTTGAAGACATTTTCAACTAAAAAGGGCTTTCCTTTTTCATTCCACTCCCTTTTCTCCATTCTTTCATTAAAATTCTCGTTCTCATTTCTCATTCAAATGCTCACTATTTTATGACCTCCTTCAATGTAGTAATTTCTGTTTAATTTATCTTGGAGCCAGTTACTTTCTGAACCAACAGGAAATCCTATGAGGAGATTCACTGGACACAAGAAACATCACTTTCATTCATGGGATTGTAGGCCTTGCTTCTCATGCCTGCTAAAAATGTTAAGAAAGCACTTGATTTTTGCTTGAACTTTACTCAGTATTGTCCTCACAAAATTTCCTTATAAAAGGTTTTGATAGCCCTGAAATGTAGGAAAGAGCCATATGACACCTCATAGATAGTGGCTTAAGGGGCTCCCTGAAAAGCAAAGCTGGCAGTCTCTTTCTGGCTGATAGCTCAGATGAGTGGTAGGAATTAGCTGTAGTAACAGGAGCTGTCAAGAGGCAATAATGCAGCACGTCGTAGGCATGGAAGAGAATGAACAGAAGGGAATAGATACTGAGAACTGATCCATCTTGTCACACACACAAGTCACAATGTAGCAGCCATGGGTAATATAAGTTTAAGTGTTAAAGTACCTTTCCTTTCTCTCAAAGGGAGACACAACAAATTTGCACCATATCCACATACAGGGTTGCAAGCACCTTTTGCCACTCTATGCAGCCCTGAGATGTCTCCCAGAGCCCTCTCCTGTGGGGAGAGGATCCTTGCTACAGGCAGACCCAAGGGCATCCTCTCCACACAGGCTGGATCAGGCTTGGCCAGGACTGAAGGCTCAGCCAAAAATGAGATCCTGATAATCAAGCTTATCTTTGCCTTCCCAATGAGGTTGAGTAAGCTGCTGGACTGCTTGGTGATCTGAGGAAGCTTCTTTTCCTTTTCTGACTCTTTTTTTTTTATCCCACAGGGCAGGTGTAAAAAAAATTAGAGATGCTCTGTTGAAACTACAGTGCATATAAAGTAGATGTAATGCTGCTCAAAGCGGCTGAACAGGGCTTCTGCATTCCCTGGTGTTTTTCAGAGAAGATAAGGCTTCTTCTGTGAGTCAAAAATGTATACACAGCTCATATATTTTTCATTTCAGTTCTATAAAGACAGGAGTAGTCCATGGAATAATCATATGTATAAAAGTGCTCCAAGACTAACTCTAAATTTGTGAAGTGTTTTGGGGTCCTTTTGAATGTAAAGCATTACAACTTGTCAATGCATAACAGTGATATGTAGGTTGTTGGGTGTACTGGTATGTTGCAGAATGACTCTAAGAGCAGAATGACTCTAAGAGCAGAACCATAGAGTTCTGGAGGACTGTGCAAGCAAGGCAGGGGGTGGCCCCCACAGGTGGCCGGAGACTGGACCTGGGAGGAGAATGTGGAGGAAGCTGTGGGGGGCTAACCAATACTGTTATGCCAAGAAGGAGTGGCTGAATACCACTCCTATATATGTGTGAACTGCGTCACAAATAAAGTAGAAGTTGCTTATCACCCATATTGGGTTGGCCTGTCTGCTTCTCCTAGCCGCTTACACTGGTAAGCCAAGGAGATGTCATCTGAAAGCAGTTAATAGCAGAGGATTGTACCTGGAAACCTTTCTGCTTCACATTTCACTCATTTCCAGCTTTCCCTAGTTCTTTGTAGCTGAGGGAAATATTTCCGCTGACTTGAGTGAGGCTGGATAGAAGATACGCGGCTATCTTTAAGATAGCAGTGTAATAAATACATAAATTAAGAGGTTTACTAGAATGAAAAAGAATTTCCATCTAAAATATTACAAGTTTAAAGTTGATTTTGCTACTGTTTATGTACAGTGTTTCTTTTAATACATCTCTTTATATTATAATGTCCTCAATTACATTTATAGTGGAGCAAATAAAAAATTAATTATCTACTAATATTTTTAAGTAAAATACTTAAACTCTCAACTAGTTCATCATATTCCACCAAAGACAGGTGGATGATAAGGAAAAACATTTATATAGTTCTATATTTTATAATAGTAACAATTATCTGCTGAAAGAGTGTGCCATCTTACCCTTTGTGTTATAAAACACTCAAAACCTAGTTTGCTTTTGAAGACTGTCTGCTACATTAGTTTCTCTGAACTGGAAAATAGATCCAGATAAAGCCCCAGTTCTCAAAAGGTAGAAGAAAAGCTGAAGTCAGAGTTTAGGTCTCATTTGCCTACAAGTTTCTAAGTCAGAAAATAGACTGTGTAATGAGTCATTCTATTGGGAATCTACTCTTCGTTAGCTAGTGTCAGTGTCATGGAAATGATTATGTAAAACTTGAACAATTCGATTTCTACTGCATGTGTTTTTTTATAAAGTAATGCTGTGGTAACTGGGGTATTCTTGATCTTGGCTATGTGGTTCTATCTGTTGTAGTGCCATAATTTGTCCTGCATTTTGCATGTGATCTTTCCCTTACTGATGAGAATGACTCTTTTGGTAATTTTATTACAGAATTTGCTGCAACTTCCCTGTAGGTTCGAGTTCTCCAGTAAGACACAGGAGGAGGGAAAGGATGCCTTCCTTCATCTGGATAGCAGAAGAAATTTTCCAGAGCCTTCTTTACAATCCCAGCCAAACCATGGAAGGAATTTCCCTTGTTGCTTGATCTCTATGAATAGTGATATTACCTTGATGACTACAAAGCTAAATAGAATGGGGTTCCTTCTATCACCTGGTGACTTTTCCCATTATATACTCACAAGATACTACAGTCATTAGTTTCTGAGGACAATTGTGTACAACATAATTTTATGGAACACTTTTCTAAGCAGACTGTTTCTTTCACAGAGCATGAAATAAATCATACAGATTTGCTGTATATCACTTAACTTCCAGTTTACATGTGCCTATTTTGTTAAAGAGTTTTATATAAAAGCTTTTACTGCCCATTTTGAGTTTTAGAATATCTACATTCTCAAAAATGGGAGTAGGGAACTTACTGAAAAGAAAGTATTTGAAGTAGTGGAAGATTATTCTTGAGGCATTAGTGGTCTCCAAGTATTTTTTGCAAGATATTTGTTCTCTTTTGAGGTCCAGTGCTAATGCACAAAAGCTCAGAAGCTCAGGCATGTAACTTCTCCTCTCACAGTGGTATATCTTAATGAGTCGCAGCATTGGGGAACAGCAGATCCAGGGACCTTCAGCTTTTAGGCTGCTGGGAAACGTGCTTAACTAAGATCAACTTTTCACGTTTGATCTTCCCTGTTTTCTCTAAGCCTTCAGTAGTATCTGAGAGTTAATTTCAAACTAAGCTTAGTTTATTTCCAGCTACTGAAATTTGGGGTTTGGGTTGGTTCCTTGGTTGGTTGTTTTTTTAAACAAAGACTATTTTTTCTTTTGTGAAAGACCCAGACAGCTGTAGAGAAGAGTAAGCCATGTTTGGGATTTTGCAGCCTTGATCCATCTTTGTATTGCAGGAGGCAAAAAAAACAGCATTAGGCAGAGAGATGTGTCACTCAAAAGGGTCCATGATTTGAAATGCTTCCTGCAGGGAGATTTGTTATCTCCCTGCCCATCCACCCCTTTCCCTTTTCTGCTCACACATGGAGTCATTACCACATCCAACAGTGTTTGGCTTAGCAGTCAGGTGGAGTTGGCACACAGTTTCGTGTGGGGCCTCATTATGAGAAGGAACCTACCTCCTGATTTCCACTGCTGAGAAAGTCCTGAGGGTGCTATCAAAGGTGGCTCAGTCCATGTTAGGACTTTGATTGGACCACACAATCACAAGTACAAAGTGTGCATTCCTTCAAGTACATATGGGAGAGAAACGGGCTGAAAGCGGTCCTTGCATAATCACTTACTAAAAGACTCAGAAGACAAAATGACAAATGTGGCTTCTGTGCAATGACTTGCAGGACACGCCTCCACAGAGGCCCATTTGAAGGTGACATAACTTAAGAGCAACCCTATTATTGCTCCAAGCTCTATCCCTGGCAGAGATCCAAGCTGATGGTTAGCAAAAGAAGATAAAAGCAACCAGTACTGTTTCTTATATGCTTTTTTTTTTCTCTAATGAACTCTTTTATGTTTATAAAATTGTTTCTCACCTACAGCTTGCAAATGCAATTATAATTTGGTCCTTTTAGTTCTTGCGTGTCCTTTACTATACTGTTCCCAAGCTAGTTTAAAATCACCACAGCCTAAAAGGATTATTCTCAACAGCGCTTTTATGCTGTTCATTTGAAATACTTTGAAAACCATTGGATTGTTCCAGGCTTACCAGGACATTTCCATAAAAATAAGCTGCATGCCAAAGAATCTGAGATTCATATATTACAGGATATGGTCTCCTCACACCCTCCACCTACTCACTTGGAAGTGTCTCATGGTTTTCCTGCATCATTTGACACATCTGTAGTCATTTAACTGTTCTAGCCATTCAGACTGTACTGTGAAACAATTGCTTACAGGACTCATTAAAAATAATACAACAAAAAAATCTCATGCGTTGTACCTCCTCCACAGTAACATGAGCCTTGGAAACTTACAGTGTATCCAAACAATCTTCTTCTTTTTTAAAAGGACATTTTGACCTGTGTTAGAGTAGACAGTTTGCAACATGAGTATTTGGACAGTATTTTTATATGTCAAAACAAGTCATGAGTAGGATGGGGAGTGTGTTATACATTGCATGGGATTTTTTAAATAGTTGTTTATTCCACTCTTGGCCCTGACTCAAAAAGTTATGAAAGCACTTCTTTATGTCAACCTTCAACTAGAAAAGCCTTTTCTTAAGTCCTGTTGAAATGAGTGCAAACCAAACATCTGCTCAGAGGTAAGCATTAGCCTGTAATGTTTCAGTGACTGGGATTTTTTCTCACAAGCGTCTTTGGAAGTTGACCTGGCAAAGAGATGCTATTGGCATGCACTTGTTTATCTCAATTAGAATTGTGTCATACAGAACACATTGCCAAATGCCTGAAATTCCATTGTTCCCTATTCCACTCCTTAGCAGAGAGGAGAACTCCCTGCATCTCCTGCTGAGATACCAAACATCTGGCAGATCTGACTTTGGCAATGGAATGGATGTTTCTAGTAGCAAATGTTTCTAATTGGTTGCAAAAAAAAGGGCGTTTAACCATTTCTATTTAAACATGCATTATTGTAGATACAAATGTGGCTCTTAGGCTATATGTAGAGGGTCACAGTGACTATGTCAAAATGGTGCTTAGGTTTTGAGAGAAGAGTCACCTCTGAATTGATACAGAACTAAATTATCCACTGACTCACGTTGATCTTGAGAATGTTTTGGATGGAATTTGGAAGTGAGGCTGAGAGTGGCAGGCAGATCAGCTGTCTTAATGTGAAAATGGCTTAGGATTAGGAAAACAGAAATTAAACATTCTTTGCTTTCTACCTTCTTTTTAGGGGGATAGTTTAACACACCTATTTTCTCTGAGGTGAAATGTTTGATTTTCTCTGAGGTTATGTTTTGGAAAGACTAGAAAAGTTTTATCACATCATAAGTGTATTTTACACTGATTTTATAACAGGATGCATAATAGCAGAATCTATCATATGGTACCTGAAACAGAGCTAGATATATGGTTTTCTTAGCTTAATAAGTAGGCCCAAGTGATGAATAAGTTTTTGCATGTTTACCATATGAATACAGATGTAAAATGTATTGTGCTGCTTCTCGGAAGACCAGGTGAGTCCCTGTTTATTCCAGTCTGTCCGTATTTTTATGCTACATTCGTTATTACATTTAACTGCCTGGAGACTGGAATTTTCTACAGTTCAGCTTTTCAAGCACACAGTGTAATAATGATAGTAGAGATGAGGTTTTTTTTTAAATCTCAGGCTCTCGGGCTTAGAGATAACTTGCAGAGGTCTAGGACGCTCTGCCTTGAGACCCAGGTATCTCAAAGGCTGGCCCTGGTGCTCAGGACTATTAAGAAGAATAACTTCCTTCGCTTCAAAACAGCAGAGTCAAGTGGGTTATGTCCTGGGTCAGCTGCCATGAGATACCATGAAAGCTGAGAGGTGTCTTTTTGGTTTTAACCTCTCCACCCCTAATCACTTTCTCTTTATTTCCACTATGATTCTATCCATTTCTGACCCCTGGGCCATATGCTGGATTTGGCAAAAACCGTATGCACTTGAAATGAAATATCATGGCTTCTGCAAGGGATAACAGGAAGGGATTCTATAGGTACATTGCAAATAAAAGACAGGCTAGGGACAAAGTAGGCCCCCTCTGGAAGCTATCGGGAGAACTGGCTACACAGGATTTGGAGAAGGCTGAGGTTCTGAGTGACTTCTTTGTCTCGGTCTTCACTGGCAAAGGCTCTGACAGCACCACCCAAGTCTTGGGAGGCAGACATGGGGACTGGGAGAATGAAGACCTTGGGCCCACTGTAGGAGAGGATCTGGTTCGAGACCATCTTAAGAAACTGAACATACACAAGTCCATGGGACCTGACGAAATCCATCCGCGGGTCCTGAAGGAGCTGGCGAAAAAAGTTCCTAAGCCACTGGCCATCATATTTGAAAACTCAAGGCAGTCAGGTGAAGCTCCTGACGACTGGAAAAAGGGAAATATAGCCCCCATTTTCAAGAAGGGGAAAATGGATGACCCAGGGAATTACAGACCAGTCAGTCTCACCTCTGTGCCTGGCAAAATCTTGGAGCAGATTCTCCTGGAAGGCATGCTAAGGCACAAGAAAGAAAACAAGGTGCTTGGTGACAGCCAGCATGACTTCACTAAGGGGAAATCCTGCCTGACCAATTTGGTGGCCTTCTATGATGGGGCTACAGAACTGACGGATAGGAGTAGAGCAGTTGATGTCATCTACTTGGACTTGTGCAAAGTGTTTGACACTGTCATACATGACATGCTTGTCTCTAAAGTGGAGAGACATCAATTTGATAGGTGGAGCACTCAGTGGATAAAGAACTGGCTCCAGGTCGCACACAAAGAGTTGTGGTCAATGGCTCAATATCCAGCTGGAGAACAGTAACAAGCGGTGTTCCTCAGAGATGAGTGCTGGGACCGGTCTTGTTTAACATCTTTGTCGCTGACATGGACAGTGGGATTGAGTGCACCCTCCGAAAGTTTGCTGATGACACCAAGCTGTGTGGTTCAGTTGGTACGCTGCATAGAAGGAATGCCATCCAGAAGGACCTTGACACGCTTGTGAGGTGGACTGATGCCAGCCTTATGAAGTTTTACCATGACAAGTGCAAGGTCCTACACCTGGGTTGGAGCAATCCCAGGCACAGCTACAGGCTGGGCAGAGAAGAACTTCAGGGCAGCCCTGCGGAGAAGGACTTGGGGGTGTTGGTTGATGAGAAAATGAACATGACTGGGTTCAGTGTGTGCTCACAGCCCAGAAAACCAACCGTATCCTGGGCTGTATCAAAAGGAGTGTGACCAGCAGGTCCAAGGAGGTGATCCTGCCCCTCTACTCTGCTCTCATGAGACCTCACTTGGAGTATTATGTGCAGTTCTGGTGTCCTCCACATAAAACGAACATGAAACTGTTGGAAAAAGTCCAGAGGAGGGCCAGGAGGATGACCAGGGGACTGGAGCACCTCCCGTATGAAGACAGGCTGAGAAAGTTGGTGCTGTTCAGTGTGTAGAAAAGAAGGCTGCGTGGAGACCTCATAGCAGCCTTCCAGTATCCGAAGGAGGCCTAAAGGGATGCTGGGGAGAGACTCTTCATTACAGTCTGTAGTGACAGGACAAGGGGTAACGGGTTAAAACTTAAACAGGGGAAGTTTAGATTGGATATAAGGAGGAAATTCTTTCCTGTTAGGGTGGCGAGGCACTGGAATGGGTTGCCCAGGGAGGTTGTGAATGCTCCATCCCTGGCAGTGTTCAAGGCCAGGTTGGGTGAAGCCTTGAGTGACATGGTTTAGTGTAACCTGTCCCTGCCCATGGCAGGGGGATTGGAACAGGATGATCTTAAGGTCCTTTCCAACCCTAACTATTCAATGATTCTGTGGCTCTCTGTTTTGACCATATGTGTCTTAATCCTTTTAGAAGTTATCCAACTCAGAGTCTGGGCCTGGTGGAATGAGGGTGGAATAAAGATGAAGCTAATGACATTCTCTTTTCATTAGCTGGAAAAGCTGGCTAAGAGGAAATAAGAGATGATGAGAACTGCATAGCTTCTGTTAAGTTTGCTGCATAGAAACACGCTGTTTGTCAAGCCTTAGGAAAATAACTTAGTGTAAAACAGTTACATCTGCGATTCACTTTGCAAAAGATGCCCAGTCTAGTCCATTGGATTTTGTTAACCCTTGGTGTTTCAGATTCAATTCAGTTCAATTACTACTGGAAGAAAGCATGAAACCGGTGCTTGATCTAAAACCAGTTACTAATGAACACATATGTAGCCCTTGTATATTCTGCTCAGATTTTTAGTTTACAAACACTAACAGATTTCTGTGTTGGCTGTGTGTTGGCATATATATATATTTATGCAAATATGCCTGTACGCATGTATGTATTCTTAAATCTATTGTCATTTACAAAAGTTCATGTTCTGTTCAATGTTGCATACAGCCTGTTTAATGCTGTGTCTAGTCTAATACACCAATAAAACCAAACTGATATGAGTGAAAACCTACAGAAAAATCTGTTTTCTGAATATAACCAGATTGCTCCTCAGAGTGCTTACATCACCTTCCTGCCAGAAAGTCAAGATGGAAATTACGATAAAATCTGTGCTGTATACACTATTCCCCTGTGCAGCATGAACTCTAAATTAGGCCTTACAATGAAAATAGTGAAATACTGAGGCACACTTTATAAAGCATATAGTGTAACAGTAGGTGCTCGAGAGGCATCTGTGTTATTAAACACCAGTAACCTTTGGGAAGATATTTGCAAGGCCGCTGTACGATTTCTGCTCACAATCATCGCAAACCTCATTCCTATGGTTGCTAAATGATGATTTTCCTTGTTTCTCCCCAGGTAATGCAGACTTGCTAAACATCTTCGGCAACGGGATGTCCCAACAAAGAGGTTCCCACTCATTGAAGTAAGGGTTGGACCCAGAGAAGCCAGTGATTTTCTGATGAAATTAAGTTGCTTCAGAAATGATCATAGAATCACAGCCTTCTTTTCTACACACTGAACAGCACCAACTTTCTCAGCCTGTCTTCATACGGGAGGTGCTCCAGTCCCCTGGTCATCCTCCTGGCCCTCCTCTGGACTTGTTCCAACAGTTCCATGTTCGTTTTATGTGGAGGACACCAGAACTGCACATAATACTCCAGGTGAGGTCTCATGAGAGCAGAGTAGAGGGGCAGGATCACCTCCTTGGACCTGCTGGTCACACTCCTTTTGATGCAGCCCAGGATACGGTTGGCTTTCTGGGCTGCGAGCACACACTGAAGCCAGCTCATGTTCATTTTCTCATCAACCAACACCCCCAAGTCCTTCTCCGCAGGGCTGCTCTGAAGTTCTTCTCTGCTCAGCCTGTAGCGGCGCCTGGGATTGCTCCAACCCAGGTGTAGGACCTTGCACTTGCCATGGTAAAACTTCATAAGGTTGGCATCAGCCCACCTCACAAGCGTGTCAAGGTCCTTCTGGATGGCATTCCTTTCCTCCAGCGTATCAACCAAACCACACAGCTTGGTGTCATCAGCAAACTTGCTGAGGGTTGTCCTGGCTTCAGCGGTAGCAGTCATTTTTTCTCTTTCTTAGTAGCTGGTGAAGTGCTGTATTTTTGACTTCTGGCCTGGGAACAGCACTGATAACACTGATGTTTTTAGTTGCTGCTTAATAATGTTTAATCTGACCAAGAACTTTCTGAGTCTCATGCTCTGCCAGGGAGGAGGGGAAGCCGGGAGTAAGCAGAGACAGGACACCTGACCCAAACTAGCAAAAGAGGTTTTCCATACCATGGCACGTCATGCCCAGGATGTAGAATTGGGGGCAGTTACCCAGAAGGGCTAGTTCACTGCTCAGTCAGGCTGGGTATCAGCAGGTGGTGAGCGGTTGTGTTCCCTTCCCTTGTTATTTCCATCATTATTATTATTATTATTATTATTATTATTATTATTACTATTGGTGGTAGCAGTAGTGGTTTGTGTTATACCTTAGTTACTGAACTGCTATTATCTCAACCCGTGGGAGTTACATTCTTTCAATTCTCCTTCCCATCCCTCCGGGAGCAGGGGGAAGAAATGGTGTGTGGGTGGGGAGTAGACTGTGTGGCTGACTTGTCAACAGGGTTTAAACCACGACAAGGGTGCACTCAATCCCACTGTCCATGTCACCAACAAAGATGTTGAACAAGACCTGTCCCAACAACAATCCCTGAAGGACACCACTCGTTAGTGGTCTCCAGCTGGACATTGTGCCATTGACCGCAACTCTTTGCATGCAGCCAGCCAGCCAGTTCTTTATCCACTGAGCAGTCCGTCTATCAAATTGATGTCTCTCCAATTTAGAGACAAGGATGTCGTGTGGGACAATGTCAAACTCTTTGCACAAGTCCAAGTAGATGATGTCAGCTGCTCTACCCTGTCCATCAGTTCCATAGCCCCATCATAGAAGGCCACCAAACTGGTCAGGCAGGATTTCCCCTTAGTGAAGCCATGCTGGCATGTTGTTTTTCATGTGCCTTAGCATATCACTTAAGTAATTCTTCTGAATCAGCACATGCATTTGTAGAATATATTTTTAATCTTAAATTTCTTTGTGAGATCAATTCATTGCCCAGCTCATATGTCCTTATTAATATGTATATATCTGCATATATATATAGACATATGTATATGCACATAAATGTATAAGTATACCCATTTTCTCTATTCTGCTAGACTTCCATGAGGTGGTGCTTACAGATCTGTGTATGTGAGCTGCAAGGAGATATCTACTTTCGTATATGCAGTGTCAGGAAGTGGAATGAACCAGCTCACATCTGTTAGCTATTAAACAGTGAAATAATAACAAATATAATAATCAAATATTATGTTAGCCAGGCCAGCAAGAACAGATATGAGACATAGAAAGCTGAAGGTGAGTCAAAAGAGGGCCCACATCCAGCTGAATTCTTCAAAGGCAAAATACTATGTACTCTTCCCTGGTTTTCAGTTCCGCAAATACTGCTTTCTTGGATCATCATAACATGTCATCAGAATGAGTGGGCTTGAGAATTTCCTCTTGAAAACTATAGCAGCATTCATTCCTGCAGCAGTGTTCTGAGAGGAAAAAGAGTGGGCCTCAGACATTTTTGGAGTCAGAAAAGCAACACTTTTCTTACACTTCTTCCCACTGACCTTCTACACTTGGGTCTGCTGAACCTGATTGTTAAAAGGGGTTAATTAGAAATGTGTGACAGTTTTTAATAGATACTACCTGAGTGATTATTGAGGGTTGTGTGTGTGTGTGTGTGGAGGGTTTAATAGCTCTTGTGTGATGTATTGCATCACTAGAGAAAAAAAGAGGACTAACTTTAACTAAAAGCTGATCAAGTGAATGAGAGTAAAAGAGGTTTCAGAAGATCATGCCCCAGGACATTGCTTGGAGTGATAAAACAATCTATTATTAAACATAGAGATTTCTCTTTTGCTGATACACGTGATAGCTGTTACCAGATAGCAGCTGCCGTTACAGAGAACTCTGGCAAGCTAAAAGAACATCATGATGAATTAGAGAACTGGTATTCAGAGAAGATGGCTGACTGCCAATGGACTGCAAAAGTAAATAACATCAATTAAGTCATCATAGCTAATTTTGTCCTGAGTTAGTAAGCTAGTAATGACACTCTATGCACAATGACCTTTTAATTAAAATGCTAAAATATGATAGAAAATATGTGTACAACTGTCAAGTATTATTCAAGCTAGTTCTTGATGATTTTATCTATCTCTCTATCTATCTATCAAAAAGCACTGACTTTTACCCACTTCTGGCACTTTGGTAGGTAACTATTTCTACTTGAGTTCTCTGTTTTTACTGTTTCTGTTTCATCCGTTTAGGTGTAAATACAAAAGACAAACATTTCCTAGAGTGTTTTATAAACACTGATGTGCAAACATTTGGTACAAGTTTGGGTCTTAGAGTTTTCAGCTGCCTGTTTCCTTCATTTATCAAAGTCAGGGTGTGTTTCTCAAGTCTGAAGTTGGGGATCACACGGTGGTGATTCAGTAGTCCTGTGTTGTTAGTCATGCCTCAGTGACAGGACAGCAAAGAGCTTGGCCTCTCAAGTCAAATGTTCATGTCCCTGTATTCAGAGAGACAAATGGTGCCCAGGATAAACAGTTCCAGGCTTTGAGGACCTGTTGATGCAAACAGACTGGCAGGAAAGAGTCACCAGCCTTTGGCATTTCAGTAGATATCTCAGGGCTCAGTGACTCTAAGGTACAGTGTATTGCACTCACTTTCATTTGGCAGGGAATGGTAGGGGCAGCGGATACATGCAGCCTTAACTTTTGATCTCAAATAGAATGCTGTGTTGGCTGTTCCCAGAGGAAAAGGAAAATAACCCAATGACACTGTTACTGTCTTCTCCAGGTGAGAAGGAAGTGGTGTCCCCGTGTTCACGTAATGTCTGGTTGTAGCCTCTCAGACATGTACATTTGGTGTTTTAACTGTCTCACGGAGAAAGTCAGCAAAGGATCTGACTCCTGGCAAGACTTCAAAAGTTCAGAGGTTTGGTTCAGAAAGAGTTGCAGTTACTGATCCAAAGATTGTAAAAGCTCTCCAGATTTTCTGAGACTGTCAAAATGGGCTGGAGCGTTTTTCCTGCAGCTTTCAGCACTTCTGTTTCCCATCCAAAGCTGGACAGTGGGATTGAAAAAAAAACACACTGCTTCAGAAATTTCAAGAACATTTGGTCTCAGTCTGGTTCTAAAAATGTGTAAAGATCTGGGAGGCTGCCTGGTGGGGTCATATCTATCCTACCTAGTCTGTCCCCTTTTGTCTGCACTTCCCTTGGGATGGAGTGGTGTTTCTCTAGCTGGAGTCAAGTGAGACACTCAGTGTGCATCCTAACAAACCAGCTTCTCACCTTTTCCCAGGTGCTTTGGGGTTCCTCCTGATATTAAAGCTCTCAATTAGGGAGCAGATTCTGCTTAGTCTTTGATAGTTAACACTGTTCTCTGGTGAAGAAAGAGCCCAATAGTTTGACAGCTGCAATACTGCAATGTGAATGGGGAGTCTTAGATTTCGGAACAGTAGAAAGCATGCTCCTAATGCCTTGGTGTTTCAGTTAGGAAAATGCTGTTTATGATATCACATGGGCTATTCAAGTCCTGGGAAGAAAATACATTTTGGCTTCTCCTGTTAACTCTTTCTTGCGGCTTTGTGATCATGCTGTAAGGACCAGTTATTCATCCTTTCTCCTTCTGCTTGGAAAATGCTATTTTTTTTTTTTTTCCAGAGGGTTGTTACAAAAGAGCTGGACCACTGCAACAAGGGGGTCAGTCACCAGCATGCTTTGTGCATGCCAGCAGTGACCACTGTAGGGTCAGCAGCCTAGGCCATATTGCTTCAGCTGAAAGAGAATTTGTCAGGTTTGAAAATGTCATTTCTATTCATATTTAGCCATTCTTACATAAATCTAGGCCCTTTTAAACTTGTTCTAGTTCACTGGAAAAACTACACTTTACTTGAAGTCCTGGGGAATGACAATTAAAATTAGTATACTATTAGTTTTTACTGTCAGTAAAAATGAATCAGCTAACATATCCTCATAAGACATTTCAGGTATGCAGAGGTAGTCAGGCTTCTGCAGAAACCTCTAAAGCCACACATTCCAGCTCTGCCCTTCAAACTTAGAAACAATTGAATTGCAGAACTGTTTGCATTAAGAGAGAGAGAATTGTTAAGCCAGTTGCAAAGAGAGGAGAAATTCTGACAGTCAGCTCTGGATCTTGGCTTAAGCAGTTCAGAAGATTTTAGATCTGAGACTCTGGATTGAGTTTGTGCCTGTTACTGTGTGTCCTGGGTTCAGCAGTAGCAGTCATTCTTCTCCTTCTTGGTAGCTCGTGCAGTGCTGTGTTTTGACTTTTGGCTCAGGAACAGAGCTGATAACAATGATGTTTTGGTTTGGCCAAGGACTTTGTGAGCCTCATGCTCTGCCAGGGAGGAGGGGAAGCCAGGAGGAAGCAGAGACAGGACACCTGACCCAAGCTAACCAAAGAGGTATTCCATACCACAGCACGTCATGCCCAGGATGTAACTGGGAGTTAGGCGGAAGGGCTGGGATTTTGCAGGGTTGGAGGAGGTATCGGTCAGAGCTTGGTCGGGCTTGGGGGGTGAGTTATCGGTCAGCTGGTGCTGAGGTGTTGTATTCTCTTCCCTTGTTATTTCCTTTATCATTATTATCATTGGTGGTAGCAGTAGTGATCTGTGTTATACCTTAGTTACTAAACTGTTCTTATCTCAACCCATGGGAGTTGCATTCTTTTCGATTCTCCTCTCCGTCCCTCCGGGAGTAGGGGGAGGGAAAGAAGAGGGGGGGTGAGTGAACGAGTTACCTGACTGGGTTTAAACCACGACAGGTACTTTCCAACCCTAACTATTCTATGATTTTATAATTCTATAAGAAGTCAAATATGGTACAAGTGAGGAGAGTTGACAGGCTGATCGTGGTGATAGGAAGAAGGTAAACGTTTCAGAGTCTTTGTACTTATTTGCTGTGATTTCATAACCCTGGTTACACTTAGACTCTGTTTCTGTGTAGCCATTTCTATTACATACTCCATCCACTCATCACCTCCGCTTTCTTGTTCTGTCTACTCTGGGCACCAGGCTTATTTGTGGCAGTTGTTTAAGCTGATGAAGCATATACCCATGGATCAACACAGTATTTCAGATTTGTCTCTCAATAGTGCCTATTTTTCTTGAGTAGGAAAGTCTAGGGTGAACAGTATACGTACTAGAAGTGAAATGCAGTACAGATTGCCTCTTAAACAGCTCACACAGTGTATTTTGTTATAGAAGAAATAAATACATTAGGCAGACAACAGTATTGCTTGCAGCAATTAGTGGGAGCTTACAAACTAACTAAAGAGTTTTGATTTCTAAGTCCTGTAGTTGCACTAAATACCAAAAGATAGTATCACAGTATAGCATAAATGAGAACACTGAAGGAAACTCATTTGTTTGTTTATTACTGTTTTGTTTAATTTTGTGGGTACACATGTTCTACTCTGGGTGCTTCTAGAGTTGCATAAATGTGGTTTTGCCCAGGTAGGTTTCTTTTTGGAGCCACATATTATAATGTCTATCATGCTGATGAAGCGCTGGTGGGAGGACAAATATGACATTAAAAATAGACTTGGATTTCCCAGTCATCTGAAGTGTTGGCTTGCAAGCCCACGCAGCAATGTTGATTTGCGAGTAGTTAATTTTCTTGGCCATTGTTTTTCTACTGTGTGATGTTGTGAGGTTATTTCTAGGCAAAATGAAATATACAGTTATACATAGTGAGGGAATTGTATAGTAGAAAATGTTCTTGGCACGCACACTACTCAGAATGAGTACATCCTGTATGCTTGAATGGACTAGCTGTTTTTTGTTTGTTTTTCCATTGGCAAGCAAAGAAATAAAGCACAATCCATTTTGAACTGAAGTTTTCCTTTTCTTTTTGTGGTTTTTGTTTGTTTATTTGTTTGTTTTGTTTTGTTCTGTTTGTTTTTAAGATTAAGGTACAAAATCTTCTTTTCCTTTGGACTCAGTTCCAGGACTCTGAACCGAAAGCTTACTTAAGTGGTATTTCCATCACTCTACAGATGTTACTTATCCTCTTTCCAACTCAGTTCAAAAGTCTTAAAAGATCCAGACATTTGAGAAGACAAAAGATTATTTCCTTAAGGCACTACTGAAATTTAGAGGGGGACAGAAGTCGGCAGAAAGCCAAGCACAAGCACTGCATTTTGCAGTGTTTGCATAGGGAGTAGCTCAGTACCTCCTTAACTGCTTCAGTTTTGCTGTACCTGCAGCTGAGACAGTATGTGGTTAGAGCAGTGAATGTAAGCTGGGGTTGGACTTGGGTTGGACCCAATGCTTGAGGGCTGGATTCAAAGATAATTGAAATAGAAAGGAGGTTTTCCTTTTATTCCATGGGTCTTTGGGCCAACCTCAGATTATTTGGCCTTAATTAATTTGCTCAACATGGGCAGAGACTGGATGCTGTTTCAATACCTGAACTGGAGCTACTGATTTAGAAGAGCTACAATATGCTCTCAGGTTGTTTTTCTTCAGGAAATCAGATTATTTGAACTTTTAGAGGGTGAAACTGATTTCATGTACGACAAGTAAAAGACAGAACTAAAGCATTCCTGGTACAACAAAACTTCATTTGCAGGACTTGTTAAACATTCTCGAGCTAAAGAGACGTTATGGCACGTATCCTGTACTATGAGACCATTTGCCATCATTCTAGGAACATATTCTCTTACTACTCTGTCTTGAACTGGAAATAGTGGGAGATGGATACAAGCAGGTTTTGGTCCATGATTTCTAAGTACAAAAAACCTCACTTCTTGGAAGAGGTGACTGATAATTTTCTTTATAAAAAAAAGGAGGGAATAGTTAAAGAATTCAAGCGACTTGAGCAATTTCCATGTTTAACACCATATATTTTCTGCCTTTCCTATCTGCACTTACAGACATAACAGAATAGCATCCTCTTTTACCTTGGAATTTTACATTTATTCTTGCATCTAGATGACTTTTAAACAAATTCAATTTGTATAACTGTCTTCTTTCCATCAGGCACCAAGTGTCTTCAGTACAGATGATGATGGATTCAGACCAGGGTTAGAACTCTCTGTCTTTGGATTCATGCCCTAGACCAGAAGGAAAAATGGTTGCAGAAAACAGATTGGCTTTTCTCTTGTGACACATCAGTCAGAGTTGGCCACCTAAAGAATAAAGTCACTGTGTTCACATGTATTCCTTGTAGAAAGCAATATGTGGAAAATCATCAGTTTTCTAAACAGACTGTGCTAGTAATTTTGTAATTCCAGGGTTCTTTTCCTCCTCCCTTCTGTCCCCAGCAGTGCTTCAAAATTAGCTGTAATTTTCATGGTTCAGTTATTAGAGTATGAAATGCATAAGGTTTGGAGGGTAGCAACAATGAACCCTAAAATTAAGCATTTAGTACTGAAATGTCTATATTATCATGGATAAATATGCCTGTAGTTTTGTTAGATGGGCTCAGGAGAGCTAAACAGGCTGGGAAAACCTGAAGTCTCCTAAAACTAACTAGGTTAGGGGAATGGAAAGCAGTTATTCAACTCAAGTGGTGGCTGACAAGTGAGGAGAGCAATAACGGGAAAACTGAGCAAGACACTTGAGAGATGTACTAGAGCAGAATACGGGGTTAAGAGATGGAATTGCTTATTCTCTTTCTCTTTATACTGTGTTCCTTACCGTTGTGCTGCATTATCTTGCATACTTCACTTTTGTTTTTTTCCTTTTTTCCTTTTCTCAGAAATCCTCACACTTGAGCCGCTATGCATTTTGTTTCTATACATCTTACGAGAGCTTTTGGAGCCAGATAGAATCTGGATATTGCTCTGTACATTACAGGAGAGGACTTCGATTCATGCTGACAGCCATAACTGTTCAGGGAAGCACTCCTTTTAAGTTTCAGGTGTGCACTTAAGTCCCACCTGGACCTGTATTTACTGACAGACAAGAATATGAATAAGGGGGTCTGTTACGGTAGGTGAAATAGTGAGTGGCTGCCCATATAAATGCATCCATCAGTCCTTGTTCTGGGAACCCATCTGGGCTGAGTGCTGGGCTGGTGGTTCAGTCTCTATTATTGTGGTATTCCAACCAAGAACAATTGCATGAGATGTCATACGCAAGATGTGCAGTAACTTGTATTTTTGTTTGCCATAAAGATTGTTTCATAACCTTTTTCTATTTCAAACTTGCACACCCCTTAGTGAGAAGTTCAGCTTCCCTCCAGGGTGCTCACAGATAATTCTGCTTCATCCACACTTCATTTTTCACCCACTATCTCTTTCCTTCTTTCTTTTGTCTTTATGGAATAACCTGAAATAGAGAGAACTGCTCTGTACTGTGCTTGCTGTTTTCCTTTCCATACTCATTAACTCTGATCTCTTCTGGCTGTATTTCACTTGTTCTGATTATGGAGTGCTGTTCTATCTGGTGTATCAAATTCACTGTTTAT